>NW_010426804.1:1858-2184 GCF_000710305.1 Buceros rhinoceros silvestris | reverse complement strand
AGCCCGGTCCCGTGCAAAGCAGCGTGGGCAGCCTGCAGGGGGCCACGGGGTGCCAGAGCCACCCATGAGCTGTGATCATGCAGCAAGGCAAAGCCCAGGGTGGGGGGGCGGGGGGGGGGTGGCATTATCGACATCCCTGTGTGTCTCCTCCCTGCAGCCTGGGAGCTCCCAGTTATCGGTGGAACGAGGCAACCAGGTTATCCCATGGGATATGGCAGAGAAGGCACTACATCCAAGTACTTTGCCAGGCGTCCCTCGTTGTTCTCCTCCTCCTCCAGGCACAGCCTCCAGAACATCCCACACTCACAGATGTCTCCAGTGTTGCA
>NW_010426804.1:985-1461 GCF_000710305.1 Buceros rhinoceros silvestris | reverse complement strand
AGCTCCCCTGTAAAACATACCCCAGTTTAATGCCCTGTATATTTTTTGCAACGTGAAATCAGAGCGGTTTATAGGGGCAATGTGGGGCAGCAGATGTTATTCCCATGCTGGGGGGTGGGGGGGCAGCGGTGGGGAAAGTGACTGCTGTAAATGAACTGGTGATTAAGGTCGTTAAAGAATCTTAACCCAGGGGCACTGGGGGGGACGGAAGGGGGTGGCCGGGCTCCAGCAGCGCTAACAAGCCGTGCTTCCAGCCCTCCCGTTCCATCCCTGTGGGGATGCTGCTGGCCCAGCCCAGAGGTCACAGCTTCCCAGGGGTCACACCTCAGTTTAGGCAGCTTAATGCCACCAGCAGGGACCTTCTTGCTGTATTTATCTATTTCCTGAAGTCTCCTGCATCCAGAGATTATAGAAGAAAGGTCACTTCTGGCATTGCCTTTCCCTTTCTAATTTTTGGAGTTAAGAAGAGTAGGTCA
>NW_010426804.1:472-844 GCF_000710305.1 Buceros rhinoceros silvestris | reverse complement strand
AGTAGGTCACTCATGTTTGTGGCTGGGGGAAAAACACATTTTGAAAGAAGATCCCTTTGGATCCAGACACCACAAGGCTAGCAGAAGAGTCGGCACTCATAGCACTGAAAATCCATCCTCTCCTGTTGTTCCAAAACCTGTCTCACAGTGCTGCAAGCTGACCCTCCTCATCTCCCCTCTGGCAGTTTGGACGGGGACACTGTGGCCAAGACCTTGGGACCTGCAGTGACCCTCTGCACCTCCTGGGCTCCCTGCGTCTACAGAGCACCCATGCACTTCCACGGGATGCTCAGCGCTGCTTTGCTGTCTGCAGAAGCTGCTGCTCGTGCTGGGGCTCCCCTTTAGCAGCTCACACTCACCTTGGCTCCCCCC
>NW_010426804.1:0-294 GCF_000710305.1 Buceros rhinoceros silvestris | reverse complement strand
CGCCAGGCAGCTGCCTGGGGGTTCCCCCGCTCCTCCCACCCCTCCAGCTCCTCAGCCACACGCTTTCTGATGAGAAAGGAAAGAGGCATGATTTAAACCTGACCTCTCACCCCAAGCTGTGTCTGTAATCAGACGAGCAAACGTTAATAGACCGAGCCAGGCAGTGGAGCCCAAAGCCCAGATAAAACCCGGCCCCGACGACAATTCAATTTCCTTCCATGAGATCAACTTGCAGCTTTAGCAAAGCCACTTGTGCGGTCGCTGGGCTGAAACAATCTGGGCTGGCAGGCACAG
>NW_010426803.1:0-1464 GCF_000710305.1 Buceros rhinoceros silvestris | reverse complement strand
CCCCCACGTGAAATTTTGGAGGCGAAAAATCAACATTTTGGTCCCGATTTTCCGTGTCAAATCTCCCGCCTTGCCCCATCCCAAAATGCACCCAAATCCACATTTTTCTCGTCAAATCACCCCTCAGTAGCCATTTTGAGCTGCCAGCTGCCATTCTGGCCCCCCAAAAGGGGGTCAATGACCTCCCCCCCCAAAAAAAATGTGGCCCAAAATTTTGAGGCCCAAAACTCCAGAAATTGGTGATACCGAAGACGAGGGACTCACCGGAGGAGACGGTCATGGGTGTTCCTCTGCCCCAAACATCAATAGCATTAGCAACACAGTGTGTGCTGGCTAGGTGTGCTGGCACCACCTGGCCGAAACCCCCTCTCCAGTGGCCATCTTGGCACCTCCAGGGGCCAATTCGGTGCCTTTATCGGGGGCGAAAAGGGCAAATGGGGGAATTTTCACCTGGAAATTTCAGATTTCAAATGGGAAATGGGGAATTTGTGGGGAAAATTGGGAGGCAGGAGGGTGGGGTGGAGTTTTCTGCTCACAAACAAAAAAAATTCTGGAATTCGGTGCAAAAGTTCTGAGATTTGGTTGAAATCCCTGGGATGTGGGGAAAAATTCTGGAATTTTAGGGGAAAATAGTGTGATTTGGGGAGAAATTCTGGAATTTGGGGAAAATGTCTGGAATTTGGGAGAAATTTGTGGATTTGGGGAAAATTTTCTGCAATTTTTGAGGAAATAATGGGATTTCAGGTAAAATCCTTGATTTGAGGGGGAATTTTGAGGAAAATCCTTGGATTTGGGGGACAACCCTGGTATTTGGGGGAAAATAAAGGGATTTGGGGAAAATTTGCAGTTCAAGAATGTGCTTTTGGGCAAAACACCGGGATATTCCAGGCAAATTTTGGGATTTGGGGGAAAATCATTGGATTTTGTGGGAATATATTGGAATTTGGGGGGGGAATCCTGGGATTTGGGGCAAAACGGTGCTAGTGTGAACCGCCTGCGTTTCGCTTACTCCACGGCCCTTTTGGTTGCCGCCCTCGCCCAACCCTTCATTTCCGGTTCCAGCATCCGGAGCCGCCTGAGGGTGACGGCACCCCTGGCGCCACCAGGTCAACCCACTGCCGGGGCATGGGTTTTGTCCGGGTGACTTGATGCCCCGCCCTCCTCGATGATGTCATTGCCAGTTTGGGGCAGGAAGCCCAGAAAAGGGGGGTTTGGAGGCAGCTCTGCCCCAAATATTGGGATTTGGGGGAAAATCCTGGTATTTGGGGAAAAATAATGGGATTTCGGGGCGACGATGGTCACCCACTTGGCCTCCACCTTCCTTCTCCCTCTCGCCGCCCTTCCAAATAGGACCGAGCATCACCGGGCGACATACCGTGCGGATCTGGGTAGACCTGGCGGCCGATGTAAGCCGACTTCATGTACACCTGGCGGCCACCGTAGCCCCCTGATTCGGTAGACCTG
>NW_010426802.1:5207-9697 GCF_000710305.1 Buceros rhinoceros silvestris | reverse complement strand
GCCTGTCCCCGGCTCTGCTCTCGCCGCGCACCTCCGCAAGACGGAGACCCAGGCGGGGGGACACCGTGCCTGCCGGCGCGGGGAGGCGCCCCGGGCAGCGCCGCTCTAAAAGCCGCTTATCTTTCTCCACCCGTGTCCCCCCCTGCCCAGGTGTGCGACACCACGCCATGGAGGAGCGCGCCAACCTCATGAACATGATGAAGCTCAGTATCAAAATCCTGATCCAGTCGGCCCTGAGCCTGGGCCGGACCCTGGACTCCGACTTCCCCCCGCTGCAGCAGTTCTTCGTGGTGCTGGAGCACTGCCTCAAGCACGGGCTGAAAGGTGGGCACCCGCCCGGGGGGGGCAGAGCCAGGAACCTGCGTCGCGTCTGGCTGCGTCTGCGGTTTGCCTTCTGCATGAGGTGGATATTCATCGCATGCACTGTGTGACGCCGCTGCGTATGACGGCGTAACTGTGTGGTTACCTTCTCCCATAGCCTGTATTTTGTGCCTCCGAAACGGTCAGGGTGGCTTTAACGCCCTGTTTTCATTGCCATTAGGAGCTGGTAAGACAGAGTAAAACACAGACTGAAAATTGTAATTCTGGAATTGGAAGCCTGTCGCTTTTCCTCACAAACTTCTCTGTACTCCATTGTAGTGAAGAAGACTTTCATCGGACAGAACAAATCGTTCTTTGGTCCTTTGGAGCTCGTGGAAAAACTTTGTCCTGAAGCATCAGATATAGCAACTAGTGTTAAAAATCTGCCAGAGTTGAAGTAAGTTGAATGTTGGGTTCGATGCGTTTCACTGATGCTGCTGGGTAAAAGAATCCTTCTGGTAGTCTCTTGCCTTCCTTAATGAGATCGTGTTCCCAAAGAATAGAATAGGATATGTAGGAGGCATTGACTTCTCCAGGGGATAAGGAGGATATCTCAAAAGACTCGGTGCTTCTGATTCAAACAAGGCTGTCACTTAAAAAACAGCATTTAGAAACTAATACAACCTTGCTAAAAATAACTGTAAAGTCTTCATAGATGTTATCTATCCTCTTCTTTACCTCATTTTTATGGCGTTGTGTCATTTTGTGCATGTAGTAGCAGTACTTAATGTGGGTAATTCAGGATGATGGAAAGAGAGAGCTAGGATGCATCAGCAGTTGGGGGATGGTGGTGGCTGAAAATATGGATGTCTTCCCAAGTCAGGAAGACTTACGCTGTACATGCCCTTCACTGAAGCTGTGGAATGTACTGAAATGCTTCTGTGATCTGGAGACAATACTTCCCCAAGGATTTTTTGTTTGTTATTAAATAACAACCTTCATCTCCTTTTGTAAAAGGAGAATTGTGAATTAAAATTGTGAATAAAATGCTTTGTTTTTACCAGAACGTGTAACTTTTCATTTTAGGACTGCTGTGGGCAGAGGAAGGGCTTGGCTTTACCTGGCGCTCATGCAGAAGAAACTGGCAGATTATCTGAAGGTGCTCTTGGACCACAAGCATCTCTTAAGGTAACAGTACAGGCATGTGGATTATATTCTCCGAGCCCCTGGACCTTGGCATTGCTGCAGTGAGAGGTCGTTCACTGACCAGTTTAACTCTAAGCTTGTTCTTGCAACTTCCAGGGGATTTGTCATAGTTTTTGCAGTGAACCTGCAGGTGAACGAGTGTTTTCTGTGTGAGTTCTGCATCTTCTGCCTTGTGCAGTAAATGAGGGAGAAGGGGCTGATCAACTGAGATTACTGTTACCATGATGTCAGTGGTGGAAGAACCGTCACAACTGTTCGATGTGCAGTGATGCCTTCTGGTATTTCCTCTAGCGAATTTTATGAACCTGATGCGTTGATGATGGAGGAGGAAGGAGCAGTCATTGTGGGTCTGCTAGTTGGACTGAATGTTATTGATGCAAACCTTTGCCTGAAAGGAGAAGACTTGGATTCCCAGGTGAAGATTAATAGTTAAATGGGATCGGTCGGTATAAGTTTGTAGTAGAATTAAGCATACCCATAAATACTTTACTGAGATGTGTCTAGAGTTCTCTCCAGAATGCCCTGTGGTGAAGCTTGTCATGTTTCCCATATTGAATCAAAAAAAAAAGTACATAAGTATCAGTCTCTTTAATCAGCAGTTTATGGAAATGCTGTCAAAACTAATAACTGCTAGGAAACCTAGCATGCAAAATGCGGTTATTTTGATGCTTTTGTGACAACTTGCATATTTGCTGCAGCTAAGAATAATGTAGGTGTTGTCTCTCTAAACTTAAGCTTGGGGTTTCTGCCTTTTGCCAAATATAAAGTAATGCCTGCTGTGCGCAGAAACGCGCTGTGGAGGTGTGTTAATACCTTAAATATGTTTTTCAGGTGGGAGTGATTGATTTTTCCTTGTACCTTAAGGAAACGCAGGACAATGATGGCAAACAGTACGTATGGTGAATTAGTGACTCTTAAATCGTTACGGTTCCTGTAGAACAAACCTGTCAGACGGTCTGAGGGAGCGCACGAGTGTTAGAGAGCTCAGACTGTTCTAATCATCCAACACAGAGAATCCAAACCAGATTTTGTTAGCCAGACAAAAGTACTAACTTCCAAAGGTTGGGCCCGTGGTAGTTTTAACAACAATACAGTGTGGAGAGTTTGTGTCTTGAGCTGAGACCCACCGTTTTAGAGGGTGGTTTTATTTGGTTTTAGGAGATACGATCTGCTAGGTCACCCACTACTGAATCACTGCTTTGTTTCTAAGCACTGTTTCAGAAACGCTGTCAGTTAAGTAGCTGTCTTTGTGGGAGAGATCAGTCGTGGAGGAAAAAATGTAATTTTAGGTGAGATGTTAGGAGAATTAGAGACTGCAGCTGTTAATATCACTCCATTCCATTCCATTCCATACATGGAATCCATGTATTTAGAGGACATTTAGAGTATTTAGTGGAGGAGACTTCATCAACAGCTGCTTCATCTCCCTAGTGCTTCGGGGAGAAACCTTTTCTCCTGAAAAGGTTTCAGCTCAGTTTTCAAGTCTGAGCTGAAAAAAAATAGAAACTAACACTTTAGAATGAAGGAGTTTCATCTCAATCAATAAATTCTCGCTTTTACAACTAGAGATGGAGGGATTACAGCCGTCCTTGACCAGAAGCATTACGTGGAAGAGCTTAACCGACATCTAAGGTGGGATTTTTATCTATTCTAATGTACAAACGCTTGTCCTGTTTAGCTTTTACAGTATGGCTTTGAATGTCTCTGCTGTCAGTCTTACAGATTTTTGTCTGATATTGGAATTTTTTGCCAGCCCACCACAGTATTTTGTTGTTTACAAATGCAAGATGGTAGAAGTATGGTTGAGGATAGGAATAAATGTTGAACACTGGCACTTTTTAAATTGTTTTTGTGCATCTCTTTTGCTTGCTGCAGTTGTACGGTCGCAGATCTTCAGAACAAAATAGACTGCTTAGAAAAGACCAATTCCAAACTGCAGGAAGAGGTTTGTGTCCGGTCTGTTACGTATTTCTCATACCTCTTTTCTATCAGAGGCAAAACTCCCTGAGAATATGCCTTAGACCTAAAATATTTGAGTTGATACTAGTGAAATGTGGGGGATTGATAGGACTGCCATGAGGTGGCACAGGGGCAAAGCACTGTGGAAAGCTTCTGTGTTGTGTTGGCTATTAAAATGCTTTGGGCACCTATTGGTAGATGTTTTTCCTTAATTGAGTTTTTTGTCTTGCAGTGGTAATAATCACACCACCATATTGAACACTCCTTGTCTTTCTTCCTTCTGCACATGCATGTATGTGCATGTTTGTCATGTGAGTTAGACAGAACTTGGAAAAGGAGGAGGAAAAGAACCACCCTTCAATTAGGAAATCTTTACTAGCTGGAAGCTGAAATGGAATCCAGCAGTATGCCTGTGGTGGTTCATTTGGGTTTTATGATAGTGGGTTTGTATAGATAAATAGAGATACAGAGAGAGAGTTCAGAGTGTATCTGCGTAGTCCAATTCCAGTACTTTTGGGGGTATCTCCCCTCGAAAATGCCATAAGGTGCCACCAGTGAATGTCAACCCTGCTGTATGACTTCTAGTTTATACCACAGTGAATACCACAGGTCACAGGTCTGTGGTGGATTTTAGGTTGGGTTTGTTTACACGGTTAATATTTTAAAATAATTAATGAGGGCATGAAGCGGAAGTCAAGTGAATGGGGTTACTGATTTAGGCTGTACAGGGAGTATGGCTGCAGGAGGGTCAGGCAGCTTCCAGGGAGAATGAAGGGGTTGAAAGGAGAAGTCAGCAGCACACCTGCTGCAAAGCTGAGCTGCTAACTTTAGAACTCCTCCAGATGTTGCTTGAACAGTGGTTAAATATAGACGTGTTCTCTTCGTGGACAGCTTGCAGCAGCTACTGACCGCATTGGATCGCTGCAGGAAGAGCAGCAGCAGTTGAAACAACAAAATGAACTAATCCGCGAACGGAGTGAAAAAAGCGTGGAGGTAGGACAGCCATTGAAAGGTGATGAGATCCT
>NW_010426802.1:0-5047 GCF_000710305.1 Buceros rhinoceros silvestris | reverse complement strand
CGACGCTCTCAGAAGCGGTTTGCGCTGGAACGCTGCGCACAGTTCAGCCTGCTGCGGTGTAGATCACTGCGTTTGTGTATAGCACACACAGGTGTCAGATTTTGCTGTTCTTCACACTTAAACACACATTTGCAGAAAGGAGAAAACATTAGAAGTATCAGAATGGTTTCTTTATATTTTTACTCTATTCTTTGAAATTTCAGCTTATTAATTTGCCATTACATTTTGCTTATTACATTATTAGTTGTGAAATAGGAGGGTTTTACTTGAAACAGCACAGAGACACCGTGTGACAGGAACTTAAGGCGTAGTTTAAATGCATGGCTTTGTGATCTTACCTGGCTCTTTGGCTGATGTTTCTTGCAGGTAACAAAAGAGGATACAAAAGTAGAGTTGGACACATACAAGCAGTCGCGCCAGGGTCTTGATGAGATGTACAGTGACGTGTGGAAGCAGTTGAAAGAAGAAAAAAAAATTAGGCTGGTAAGGAAACTTCACTGTAGAGGTATCTGCACAACAGTCACTTGCAGAGGGAACTGCTGGTTTGTGACTGCTGGAGGGGCTGCCCGGGCTTGCTGAAGCCTGTGGCTCTAAGTCAGCCCACCTCCAGCTGCCAGGAGAAGGGCTCTGTTCAACAGACCGCTAAGCTGCACACTGAGCTCTGCACCTCATGCCAGCACATCTGTACCCTTGCCTGAAAGCTGACATACTATTTGGTCTTAGTAACTTACCTATTATTTGAAGCCTTCTGTAATCAGAGTTTGGTGTTATCTCAGCGTAACACTTATTTTTAATGGGGTTATATGGGGTGTGGAAATGCTTGTCCCTAACACAGAACTACAGAGCAGTAACTAGGAAATCTCTTTGTAAGGAACTAGAGAAAGAGTTGGAGCTACAAATTGGAATGAAAACAGAAATGGAAATTGCCATGAAACTTCTCGAAAAAGATACTCATGAAAAACAAGATACATTAGTTGCACTTCGCCAGCAGTTAGAAGAAGTGAAGGCTATTAACTTGCAGATGTTTCACAAATCTCAGGTATGTCCATCGTGGAGAATAGAAAGAGCAGCTGTAGTGGTGACACTGGGTATGTTGGAAAGAAAGGGGGTTTCCTTGAGTGCATGGTGTGCCATAGGATCATCCAGCAAACGCTGAGACAAACGGAGGGAGCTCCCAGAGGGAAGAAGGTGTTTGCACGAGTCCTTTGTTCTAAACACGGAATAATTAATCCTGACAGAAATGGTAACTGCTGCCAAAAACTGCCTTGCTTCTCCTTCCCACCTGGGTTGTCTTGCCCTTCAGCTGCACCACACTGAATGCTATTTACTGTAGGAACCAGCAATAAACCTCGCTAAACCAACAGAAGACTATTGGTTACTCTTGTCTGTCTCCCGTAGTCTCTGCCCAGATGGTCGGCAGAGTGCTCTAGGCAGTGGAAAGCTGGCCCTGCATTTGTGGAGGGAGGAGCTCTGTGGTCAGGCTGGCCTCTGGAGCTACCAGAAAGTTGTTGGCTTGGTTTAGCTATTTTGTTACATCCTCTTTAGCACAGGACCTGGCTCTGCAGATGCGAGACAGCCAGAGAAGTAAAATGAAAAAACTTCTGTGTTCTGGGCCTGTCTTCTCTTCCTCAGTCTGTTCCGTACCCTGGCAGTTTTTACCCTCTCCGTCCTTTGTGTCTTACCTATTGCAGGGGTGTGGGGATGGTTTTGTGGCTTTCTTGTGGTTGGAGTTGAGTTGCGGTGTTTTGTCTTGTTATTTTTCTTGAACAAAAACTATATCGATAGTCGTTTGTACAGGGGAGTGATGGAGTAGTAGTAGTGTTCACACAAGATGTACAGTGCTTGTCCCTGTTAATGAAGTGAGAGTTTAACTAGCCTTCCCCTCCTGTGCCTGGTACCAGACATCCAGGGGGCGTTTCTCTTCTCTTTTATCGACTGTTTCCTGATGCCTGGTCAGGTTTTATCCACGCCTGTGCCTTCTTCAGAGCTGCACAGATGAAACCCCAGTGCTGAGGTGTACCTCTGCTTTCAAAAGCACTATTTCTTTTGGTGGGTTTTTTTGGCTTCCTGGTTCAGTGCCTGCTGAGTGTAGTTGTTACATTCACATCATAAATGATATCCTTACACTGACAATTTAATCTGATAATTTCTTTCTTCAAGCTTGTTTCTGAAGAGAAGATCTTTGGCTTGTAGCTGATCTCATAGATCAAAACTTAGTACAGTTAAGGGTTTTTTCTGAGCTCTTAATAAAAGAAGTTGAGGCGCGTCTGCTCTGGCGTTATCAGCATTTTGTTTGTACGTTCCAGTTGGACCCTGGCATGGCCTGTTACAAGCTAAACCTTCCTGATCTAGAGGCAGACTTTGTTAAACCGTAACACGTAGTGCTTTAAAAAACTAAAATGCATTACCCGGAAGATCTGTTTGCTATTTCCTACAGAATGCAGAGAGTTCATTGCAACAGAAAACGGAAGCAATAGCCTCCTTTGAAGGAAAAACGAATGAGATGATGTCCTCCATGAAACAGATGGAAGAGAGGTATTAACTACAAGCTCACAAAGTCAGCTCTGATGTCAGTAGAAAGTTTCCAGCTGAAGCCTTCACAGGGTGACCTTCCATACAGCACGTGTAGACAATGGGGCATGCACGCCAGCGGGGCGTTCTTTTTCCTGGCTCCATCCTCTGCGCTTCCCAGGCAAACGTGCCCATAGTTGACCCATTCGAAAGCCATAGCTCTGTCCGTAGAGAGGCTGGTTGAAAACATGTTGGCTTCAGTTTAAGAACAGGTATGACTCTTGCTTTCGGAGGGGGATTTGCTTTCAAAAGTCATGGGGTTTTTTTCCACTATCATTTTCAGTTCAAGCTTAGGTAAAGGTCTGTACAGTAAATCTAAAAGGATGGAATGAGAGGGTGTAACTCTCTGTTCCTTACCTTGTAGGTTGCAGCACGCAGAAAAAGCGAAGCAGGCTGCGGAAGAAAGATGCAACAAGATGAAGCAAGAGCTTGCTGGCAGGCTCGACACTTGCCGGCAGCAGATGTCCCAGCTGGACAGCAAATGGTATTTAATCCGATCGGGTTCTTCTCCTCCCCTTCTGCCATGTCTTTAAGAACTGCTTTCTGCTCCTTCTGGGCTAAGGTTTGACGAGGGGTGGGTTGGAATTAGTTTGGGTCCAGCGAGTGTTGATAGAAGTGTGTGGGTCTGGGAAATGGCAGCACCTCTGCGTAGTGCACAGTCAGCGTGGGGTGTTTGAGATGGCTTTTCCCGATCACCCAGTTCAGAGCACCGAGTGCCAGCAGAAATCCGGCTGTGCTGGCTGGCAAAGGAGCGCTCAGTTGCTTTTTCACTAGATCAGGAGGTGGGTACGGTTGTGCTCGTAGACTGAGCATGTAAATGCCTGTTATCCAAACGGGCTGGGGCTTTTGGAGGGATCTGGGGGTGTTCTTAGGGGATGTTAATCCTCCAAAGATTTCTGATACCTATAGAAAATGCTTCTTTCACTGTTCAGACTGTTCAGGGTAGCGTCATTTTTAAATGTGGCTGTTTAAACACGAGTAATCAAATACGGACTTGGGGGGATTGGCTTGGGGGTTGGTTTGTTTTCTTTTTTCTTCTAGCCCTTCCTTGCTGCTTGTCTTCTGTGCCCTGAAAATGCTCATACAGGTTTTGATGCCTGCCGTAACAGGCCTGCCCTGCCTTTCCCTTTCCCAAAATGCCTCTCTAGGTTTTGCCCTCTTTTGGACAAGGTTCCTTCTTCTCATACCGTTGCTGCCCTTATGTGCTATAGGATATTTTTCTGCTGTAAGGTTTCTTAGAATGAATTGTTTTTAAATAGCTCAACTCTGGAAAAGGAGTTAAAATCTGAAAAAGAGCAGAGACAAACTTTGCAAAAAGAACTGCACCAAGAGAAGGATGCGACCGCTCTGCTTAAAACAGAATTGCAGCAGATGGAGGGCTTGAAAAAGGTACGTGCAGCGCAACCGTGCCCTGTGCTCAGGGTTCAAGCTGGCTTAGAGGCGGCTCTGGCAGAGGATCTGCGCTGCTCCTGTGCGGTGTACCGGCATCTGTCCGCACGTGGCTGGGTGGGCGTAGGACTGCTGCAGTCTAGCCACGCTCAGGGGTGGTTAAAGCCTGAAAATCTTCCTCTTTATGGTAAGTAAGGATGGTTAAATGGTTTTGATGTTTAGGTTGCTCATCCATGTAACTAAAAATGAAGCCTTAGAACTAGGTAGCTGTGTAGAGGAGCTTTTTCTGCTTGGGTGGTGTAGATAGACTGATCTAGGTTATAGGTCAGGCTTAGCACATAGCAAACGTCATTTTGTGTTTGATTTTGTAGGAACTGAGGAAGCTGCAAGACGAGAAGCAGCAGTTGGAGAAAGTCTGTGAGGAGCAGGAGCAAGCTCTTCAAGAAATGGGACTTCACCTCAGCCAGTAAGTTCTAGGAGCTGAATCCCGTAAGTGACGTAACCTGGAGGGTGGAGTACCAAACACAAATAATTGTAAACGCATCCAGTTGTTACAGTCCATAAAGAGGAGAATTTTAGGAGGCGATTACCATGCATGGAAACTGAACAGCCAGGAGGTAAGAGCGGGGGAAGATCCTTGCATGAGTAAGCTGGCTGAGAGGGGAGTGCTTCGTTCTCACGGTGGAACGGTGCTTTTGCACGTTCACCTGAACATACTGAGAGGGGGACAAACCCAAGGTGACAAAGTTTGCTGGTGATACCAGTGGGTCAGTCCTAATGGGGAGGTGACTGAAGAGTTAGAGGTCCAGTTCAGGGGCTGGACAGCGGAACGGCAGGTGAAATCGAGCCCAACTAAATGTAAAGTCATGCAGAGGGAATCTTTTCTTTTTCCAGATCGAAGTTGAAGATGGAAGATATTAAAGAAGTAAACAAAGCACTAAAGGTATCTACATCTCATGGAGACTTTGACCAAACATACACATTTCATGTAACACCACCTTTCACCGCGGTTATCCTCCTGTAAAAGATGGTTTGAAAAACTCCCAGCGACTGCCTGTGAATTGCCTTTTGTCAGTCTGTTTGTGAC
>NW_010426801.1:0-3293 GCF_000710305.1 Buceros rhinoceros silvestris | reverse complement strand
CGGCCCGGGGACCCCGAGTGTCGCCCAGCGGTGCCTCCCGGGAAGGGGCCGCCAGCAGCACGGAGCCGGGAGAAACCGCGGATTCCATTAATCCTGCCGCGAAGGCTTCTCGATTTTGGGTAGTTTTATTGCCTTAGGTGTGACAACGCACCCTGCAAAATGTTTACAACCCGGTGTAAGAGGAGAGCCCCGAGAGCCCGCTCTGCTCTGCGGCCCGTCCCTCGCTGTGAAGGGAAGGACAATGTGCGCGGGAGACAGCACAGGATGTGATGGCCTCACCCATTTCCCTGTCGGGCAGCCCGGCGGTATCAGCCAGCAGATTTTGAAACACAAAACTCTTTTTTCCTATCAACTATTTACTCTCAAGTGGCTCGCAGAAAGTTCAGTGAAACAGTGCTTCCTTCCCAGCTGAACAACAAGGCCCGAACGGTTCTAGGTGGGCTTTCTTCCCCTGCGCTACTTGGTAGGCTATTTGTTAGTTAAATCCGTTTTTAATATGCTTGGAGTCTGTGTTTTTCACAGAAATTACCCATTAGTAAGTTACAACTTGATATGCATAGGAGCCCAATTCTGAAACCAGCTGAGAACCCCAAACCCTCACACAACCCCAGGTAAGTCACAAAATGTTCACACTGCTGTTCCTCCTGTCTTCCAAATGGCTATAAAGCCGTATCGCAGAGCTGTGAAAATACAAGGCACTGTACAGACCATGGTAAAATACACATCTGCATTCACATTATTCACAAAAATAAAAGTGATGAAATATCACATTTGGGACAGTTAAAAGATGAAGGTAGGTCTACATAGAAATGTGGGTTTCATAATAAGAAAAAGCAAAAAACCCTCAGAATTTCATTGGTTCTGGATGTACATTTCAAAGCTATGTATATGATTTTTAGCCCAGAGAGGACACAGTGCCATCTCCTGGAGCTAATATCATAATTTCTCCATCCCACTGCAATAATGGCACAATATTTCATGCACACCCTGGCTTCCAGTGAAGTGCAAACACCTACACAAAGAAATAGAAGATCTGGGAGCTCTGTTAACAGTCAGATTTTCAGCTGAGGGATGAACATGGTGGGTAATGGGTCTTTGATCTCAAATCTGACAATAGCCATTTATAAATATTGATACGAGCTATAATTCATAATGCTGGTAGTACATGTTCCTGAAACTTCTGTACAAAATAGCCCAAACAAGGTAATACTGAGATACTGCCTAGAGCTGAGAGGTAATCCAAATTCAGATGTAAAATATCTACCTCAGTTTTAAGTGATTGCTACTGGTTTCAGTCATTTGGAACAATATCTCCGAATTTCTGCTGAAAAGCAGTGTAAAAAAATTGACATCTTTGCATTGGCCCTCAATGCTGCCCGCTTATAGGCAAAGACATATTTTTCAATAAAAACTGGAGAAGACCTGAACTAGTTTATCCCCTGACATGTGCTTTCAACATACTCCAAACCTCATAGCTCTGTTTAAAACAACAAAGCACTCAGATCTGCAGAAAGCAGGGTGTCAAATCCAGAAAGGACTTAAAATGGAAACCAAAATTAATTCCATACCTACAGCCAAAGGTTCTTCAGTCACCCCATCCTTACTGCCTCGGGCACAGCTCAGTCTCTGTGCAGACACATGGGGGAAAAAACAGTGACCCTGGCAATATTCTTCACAACTCCCTACCACAACTGCTGTCCCCAGACTGTCTACAAACCGTGCTCAAACCCTGCTCACCAGACACTTTCCAGGGGACATGCTGAGAGAGGAGACTTCTACCTTCAGCTAGCCAGGAAGTTTCTGCCAAGCATGCGTACCCTAGTTTTGGTTTTTTGTTTTCTGTGAAATGTTAGAAACTATTGCTCTTACCTCTGCAATGCAAACTCTATGACCAGCTGTAAATAAAAATCAGACATTTTTCACTCATCTTCCATTTTTGACCTGTGGGAAAAAACCCATATGTTAAATCATGCTGAACATTAACTCCAGAAGGTTTTGTGTCAGAAAAATGTCACCGCATAATAAGACACAGTAAAAATCAAGCTATTTCCTCAGGTATTTTATCAAGAACTTTTGAGTAAGAATTTACTGGGGTTTTAGCCATTCAGGAAGTCAACATTGGAGGCAAAAGCTGCCTCCTCATCTCCCAGGATATCCCTGCAGGTAAAGGACGATAACAGTTGCAGCAGGCATTAATTTTCTTCCTCTTTCACTCACCATCTGAACCAAAAATTACCGTGCATGGGAATATGTTCCATTAGATTAGTACATGACTTTCAACTTCCCTGAAAGCCATCACTTCCCATGCCTTGACTGACAGGACTTAGAGGAATGAGATTTTACATCTCAAAGTAACTGGTCAAAGCTCTGTAGAAATTTGTAAATGGTCATTTAGGCCTCACCCTCTCTGTGATACGTGCATGTATTTTCAGTACTTAGGTCAATTAATACCTGAAAATGGTTGTGGATAATGGATAAATTCTGTTACTGGACTTTTAAAGCCAAGTTTGAGTTCAAACAGAAAGGGACTCAAAGTCCGCGCCCTGGCTGCGCTGATTGGAAAGCTCGTATCAGACACAGTTGCAAAACACGCGACCCCGCTCTCCGTTCCCGGAATTGAACGAATCTCTGGTTGCACCAGTGTAGCAGGTGTAGTAACTCAGTATTAATTCTGTAAACAAGAGACTTGAAACAGTTACCTCGAGCGCCCCTTTGCCGCATTAACGTCTCGTTACATGTGCGGTATAGTCATAAGGTAACACAAAATGTCATTTCAGGGTAACTTATTTTTCCTGGGAGACTGTTTACTGCATTCACTCATCAGTATTTCCTTCTGAGTTGTTTGCTTACAAACACGAGTAAGTTTCTGCGAATTTCTCTGCAGTGAATGAAACTTGGGTAGTGCAGAACTTCCTTCTGCCTTGGAAGGGGAGCTGACGGCAACCTGTGACGGCAGATGTTCCACCAACATCTGCTAACAACCGATCAATGTGTGGATGGTCGGACACTGTCTAAACCCATGATCCTTGTGCTTTTAAAAACCATTGTGGCTCCTACCTTGCCCCCACCTCTCCAGCAGTGCAAGATGATTAAATCACCCAAGGCTTGAACGTGAGAAACACTGACATCCCCACGGTGCAGCCACCAGCCCCTGCGCAGTCCTCCGCTGAGGCCGTGCCGTGGTGCAGCCGCCGCGTCACGGTTATCTCAAAATGTGGGGGAACAGCGTAAACCCACGATCCTCCCGACTCACCACCCCTCACCCTACAGCCACACCAAGCTCTTGACCCGCA
>NW_010426800.1:658-1181 GCF_000710305.1 Buceros rhinoceros silvestris | reverse complement strand
GTGGAAGAGAGGGGCGGGTGGGTGGGGCGCCCCCAGCCACTGGCAACACCTCCCCTTCCTTCCCCAACGTCCTGGTTTGGTTAGAACAGGACACGCGACCGGGCGCCCTGTCCCAGGCGCGGTTACACAGTCGGCCCATAATTAAAATCAAAGCTCAGGCAATCCTGTCATTCTCTGGGCTTCCTTCATCATCAAAAAGCGAGGAAATGTGCCCAAAAAGTGAGGCAATGTGCCCAAAATGCTAAGCCGTGGGAACACCGTGGAGGTTGCCAGCATGGATCAGGACGCTGAATGCAGAGCATTGCTCCAGGGACATCCAACTCACCTTGCTGAACTCGGCCTCGAGCTGCCGGACCTTTTGGAGGAACTCCAGGCGCTCCAGGCAGCTGTTGGACTGGGACACCAGCTCGTGAAGCTGCTCCTCCAGCTGGCTGTACAGCCCCTCGGCTGACTCCATGCTGGCCCTGGTGGGTGGGGAGGAGAGGGGCTGTCAGTGCTGGGTGCTGACGGCTCCTCCTGCTTG
>NW_010426800.1:0-567 GCF_000710305.1 Buceros rhinoceros silvestris | reverse complement strand
GTGCTGCCGGCTCCTCCTGATGATGCCAGATGGGGCAGCAGCCCCGGGACAGGGCAGCTCCCTGGAGGGGCGCGCTGGCATGTGCCCACATGGGCAGCCGGGAGCAGAGGGAGCGGACAGGCAACAACCCAACACGTGTGGCTGGTGAGAGCTGGCGGGTGCCCAGGGCAGGAGCAACCAAAAGACCTTCTCATCAGCCACCTCGTGCATCCTCAGAGCCCACCCAGGACACGAGGGCACTGGTGCCCTGACACCTCCCCGTCCCACGGAGCAAGATGGATGTCAGGGGACATGGGACAGGAAAGCGTTGGCTGCCGGTGTGGCCGGCCCAGATGAGAGAAGGGAGCGGAAGGGAGCAGTGAGGTTTGTGCTGTCTGCGGGCACGGACCAGCGTGGCACAGCCAGACATGTGCGGCATGGCTGGAGGAACCTGGCATGGCTGGAGGAACATGGCTGGAGGAACCTGGCATGGCTGGACAAGCGCGTCATCACCGGAGGAGTGCGGCATCGCCGGGGCTTGGCCCCATCTAGTGGCTTTGCCTGAGACCAGCCTAGAGGGCTCGCTGC
>NW_010426799.1:0-1851 GCF_000710305.1 Buceros rhinoceros silvestris | reverse complement strand
AGTGTCTACAGGGCCATTGTACTGTCTGCTCATCTGTATGCGTCTGAATCATGGGTCGTCTACTGCCCCCACCTACGTGAATCATGGGTCATCTACTGCCACCACCTGCGACTCCTCGAACGCTTCCATCAGCGCTGCCTCCGGACAATCCTAAACATCCACTGGACTGACTGTGTGACTAACGTTGCTGTCCTTGAACAGGCAGAGGTCACCAGCATTGAGGCCATGTTGCTGAAAACGCAGCTGCGCTGGGCAGGGCACGTCTCCAGGATGGCGGATCACCACCTCCCTAAGATTGTGTTCCACGGTGAACTCGCCACCGGCTGCCGCAAGAGAAGAGCTCCAAAGAGGAGATATAAGGACTCCCTGAAACAATACCTCAGCCTTGGCCATATTGACCACCATCAGTGGTCCACCCTGGCCTCCAATCAGGAGATTTGGAGACACACCATACGTAATGCTGCTGTCTCCTTTGAGAGCACACGTAGAATCAGTCTCGAGGAGAAAAGACAGCGCAGAAAGAACCGTGCCTCGACTACACCACCCAAGGAGACCTTCCGCTGTGCTTTTTGCAACTGGACTTGCCTATCCCGCATTGGCCTTTTCAGCCATCAGCGCGCTTGCAGTAAGCGTGGGTAAAGCCCTTCCCAAATCTTTGTCCACAAAGCCAAGCCATGATGATGATGATGATGACTACAAGAAACAGAGACACTAATATTTTGCATGAAAATGAAACTCTGCTAAAATTAAGTCATAAGTGTCCTTATCACACACTTATACTAGTCTTTGTAGATACCCGTAAAATTTTCTTATTCTTTTTTAAAGCTCAATGAGCCAAATTTTTGACATAATGCAAAGTGTACCTCTGTTTGAAAAATACACATTTGATTTGCTCACAGACATACATGCTCTGCAAATAGAAATTCTGTATCACCTACCCTACCATCTCAATTGAATCCACTACAGTGGCCTGTCAGTCATCTCATGAAGGCCTGGATGGACCAAACCTTTCAGTGCTGGAAATTCAATGTCTATTCTAGGCCACCTCCTTGCAAACCAGATAGGATTGCCTCTGATGGACCAAAATGTTTGAATTTGTCTTGGTGCAGTGGAGACTGTAGAGCTGTTGTGCTCTTGTGACTTTCTATTTTGAGGCTAAATGTGGCAGGTTAGACAAGGTCATTTTATGGGCTAGGTTTGGCCTCTGGTCTACCAATGAGTGCCCCCATCACTCGGCAGTTTAGGCCATGCTGGTTATTTTTGCCGCTTTGCTCTGTTCGTTAAAAAAACAGGGTGTACGTGTACTGGGAAAGCCCTGTACTTTGCATTACCTAGAGCAAAGTCAAGGTGAGAAATGCAGAGACAGAGCCTTGCTAATACCAGATCTGGGCAGCACAAGGCCATCATTAAAGAATGCCCAGTCACTGTGACTAGGTAGGGCCCGTCTTTCACTGGTTCTCTACCTCCCCGGGATAATTATAGCTTACATGTCACTGATGAATCACCAGATGGGTTGGGTTGTAAGGGACCTCTTCTAGTCCAGCCCTCCTGCAGTGAGCAGGGATGTCTTCAACAAGGTCGGGTTGCTCAGAGCCCCATCCAACCTGAGCTGGAATGTTTCCAGGGATGGGGCATCCACCACCCCTCTGGGCAGCCCGTGCCAGTGTTTCACCACACTCATTATATAGAATTTCTTCCTTATATCTAGTCTAAATCTCCTCCCTTTTAGTCTAAAATCATCATCCCTTGTCCTGTTGCAACAGGTCGTACTAGTCTGTCCCTACTTTTCTTACAGGCCTCCTCTAAGCACTGAAAGGCTGCGCTAAGGTCTCCCCGTAGCCTTCTCTTCTC
>NW_010426798.1:22140-27393 GCF_000710305.1 Buceros rhinoceros silvestris | reverse complement strand
CGCCAGGTCTCCCCGCCACACCCGCGTTACCCGGGCCTGCTCTCGGGGCTCACCATGGCGCCGGGCCCCGTCCTGCCCCTCCGGGCGCTGGGCCCTCGCCAGCCCTGCTCTGTCCCCAGCCCGCTCTGCCATCCCCTGGGTGGCTCCGTGCCGCAGCCGACACCCAGCTTCCTTCAGGCAGCACCTGCCCCATCCCTTCCAGGGGGTCGCAGCCCCTGCAGCAGCCCTGACAGTGGTTTATGTGGCAGCTCAAAGGGGCTTCGATTCCCCGCTAATCCTGCTGGGATGGAGCATTTGCTGGGAAACGAGCTGCAATGCCTCTCAGAAGGTGTCATCCCTAAAAGCGGGCAGAGACTGCTACAGCTGGAGAGGAGCTGTCTGTTGGGAGATCTTGGTTAGCGGGCACTAAGCGTGGCACAAAGGCTGGCTGCACCCTTGGATGCTGTAGTGATGGGCAGAATTGTCAGACTTGTTCCTGGAGATGAAAATGATCAAATATTAGGCTATCTCAGAGATTAATCATAAAGAATACCCTGCAGCTGCTTTTGAAGATAATCTATGAGCAGAATGCCTCTTTAGCAAAATGTTCTGGTGGGGGTGTGGATGTTTTAACATCATCAGCTTATAAACTAAAATTCTGTTCCTCAGGAGGCTGGAAATTAGGCAGGAAAGGGAGGAGAGAATGAGGATGCTTCCAGGGACAGACCTTATCATCCTGCCCCTGTCTCTTGGCAGTACAGTCAGCCTCAGCCTGTAGATTCGGACTTTCCTTGGAAACCTTTCCTGCAGATCGTTTGGAGGATGGGAAGAGCTTGGATGTGGCATTTATTTACATTATTTCTAAAAAGAGTCTGTCAGTTCGCTGGCATGATAAGCTTTATCTAATATTGGTCTCTGGAGGAGACTGTTACTGGTGTGGGAAGGGAGCATCTTTTTTCCAGTTAAAAATGTCTTTATAAATAGTTTGCCATTCAAGCCTTTCTTAATGCACAAAAGCGAATACGCGTATCTTGGGAGAAAATGTAATTTGAATTGTTCTTTGTGTTTAAGGCTTGCAACAAAGAAGACAAGTTGCTGTTCCACAAATCTCGTGCTCTGGGGCCAGGTGCTCTCTGGGAGCACGCTAAGAAAAGTGAAATTCATGTCTGAGGACCAGCCCTGGGGGCAGGATGGAGAGCTTGGGCTTGCAAGCAGTGACCCTTAGTGACGGGACGACAGCCTACATTCAGCGGGCTGTCAGAGGTAACGGTTCCTTTGGGCTGTGAGGGCTGAAAGGCTCCTGACTGATCTGTGAAATTAAAGACAAACTTATCAGAAGTGCCCGCATGGTGCGTGATCTCTTGCCCATCTCGTGTGGTCACTTGGTACAGGAAGCAAGCAGCTCTCTGTTAGTTCTGCGCAGGAGTGATGCAGCAGAGCTCAAACATGCCTCTGGTTTGGAAATAAAGCTTTGGAGGTGGATAGGGCAGCTGTTACAGAGGTTCTGTGCAGACTGGAGTGAGCCCTGTTCTCTTTGGGGTAACTGGGGAAACGGAGTTTGTGCCGTGGCCTGCAGGGCTGTTTCCAACCAAAGCTTCCCCTGAAGCTGAGCAGGATGTTCTGCTTCACCAAAATGCATCAGATATGGTGCTTCTCTCACTGCGAGGAGCGCTGGGCTTGGTATAGGTTTACTGAAGCGGTGTGAGTGCCAACTTCAACGCCTGCCATTGTCGTGGTTGTGAGGCGCTGCTTCCTTCACCTGTTCCCAAGAGGAGGAACATGCTGTTCCCAGCCTGCAGAGCAGGACAGTGGAGTTGTGAGGCTTCGCATCCAGGGGATTGCTGCTCTCTCGCTTTCTTCTCTGTGTGAACTCAAATGGAGTTTGACCATCTGAAATACACAAGGTTTTGTGACCCCCCCCGCAAACACTGTGCACCAGGTGAAGGCAATCTGGGCTCCTCCTGTTCAGGTGGGATAGAGCAAAGTCCTCTCTGCAGCAGATAATTGAGTAACTAAAACAGGATTACAGGGTTGCTCAGTTAGGAGTCCCATCTTCACAACCCATCAAGGGTGACAACACTTTGGGTCCTGTCATGTTTTTCCAAGAGCTGATCTTCCACCAAAGGAGAAGAAAATAAATCTTCGGGCTTTTGCTGCTGCTGTTAGAAGCTCCCACTTGATTTTGTTCTCTCCAGCACAAGTGTAATTGCTTTGTACTTCAGATCCAACACGCTTGGCACACATCGCTCTTTCGGCACCTTGGCTTACAGGGCTGTGAAGGGCACCTGGAAAACAAGCGATGACTGCAGTTATTTGTCTTGTATCCTCCTGTCTAGGAAGGGAAGGCTCCAGTGTTTCTGGGGAGTTCAGTGCCTCTGCAGCTCTTCAGGGGAAAGCTTCCTAAATAACGGCTTATGAGCAACAGTTAACCAGTCCCCTGTGGGACTGGTTTCCTTGTGAAGATGCACCACAGGGGACAGCTCGTGGGACCAGAACGACTGGACTCTGCAGGCAGTGCTGACAGTGGCCTTTTTTTTAACTGTTTCAGATGAAAAGCTGATTGAAGGACAAGTCATTGAACTGGAAGATGGGACCACAGCTTATATCCATCAGGTGCCGGTTCAGAGAGGTGAGGACCATAAATTCACCCCTTTATTTTTAGAAAGACAGTGTAGACATAGCTGCAATTGTCTGTGTTCCAACAGCTGAGCTCCCCTCTTAGCTCTAGCTTTAAGCTCATGTAGGTGTAGGGGGTTTTTTCTTTCCCGTGGTTTTGACGCTGAATGAGTGAGGACATAGAGTGTGTGATTTTCCACAGAGCTTTTAGCAATCTGTCAAGAAGGCAAATGTGCCGGTGGTGTGAGCAGATGTGTACGTGTTGTTTCACCTGTGGGCTCTCTCACCCTTGTCAGACTGACAGATCACAAGTCTACAGAGCAAGGCCAGCAAGTGTGGGCTGTGTTCGTGCCAGCTACAGAGCCCAGACAAAGTTTCTTTCGTGTGGGAGCAGTTGGACAGGAATTTCCTCTGAGTTATGAGACAGCACATTGCTCTGGAATAGGTGTTTGCAGGTGGGGATTGCTGGAAGCGATGCCACCTTGGTCATTGACTCATCAGCCAATGTCACCTCCAAAATGAGGTGACATTAGTTAATCTGAGAGGTGATGGGAATTCATTTTGTGTGGCACAGAGGAATCCTCCCTGATCGTGTGAAGATGTAAAAGGGCAGGTAGAAATAGCTCTCTTGCTTTGGGCAGTCCTTCCTTTGCCCTCCCAAGATCCTTGTGTGCCACCTCCCTTTGCTGTTCTTAAAAGGCTGCTTGAAACCCACTTTCTGGGCCTGGCTGTGCTCCTTCCTCCCTTCATCATCCTCCCTGTCTCCGAACACAAACACAAGGAGCGCGATTTCCTCTTCCCCGCTGCTTCCTCTGCCGTGTGATGTTTGCGTTTTCCTTCATATACCCTCATGCCAGAGCTGTCCTTGTCTGGGACATAATCTGATGTCCTGGAATTGGTGAGTTACCTTGCCTTGCCCCAGTGAGCTAAAGAAGTGTAGTGAAGCTACACATGAAGCCTTAAAACGCTCACAATTGCTGTCGGAAGGGCTCAGAAGGTGTCTCAAAAACCTGTACTTGTGTTGTCTTTCCATGCAAGCAGGTGGCCCTGCTGTGTCCTCTCCTGTGGGGTGGATACAGGAGGATTCAGGAACTCCAGTATCTCCTCCATCCCGTCTGAGTCTTCCAGTCAAGCATGTGGATTCTTTTCTTTTAGAGTCTGTGGCTTTTGAAGACACTCAGCCAGTGGTGTTGGAAGATGGCAGCATGGCCTACATACACAACACGGCAAAAGGTGAAGAGCATTCCCTGTTCCTCCCTTGGCAGCTGGAGCAGAAGCTCACAGATCTCCAGGGCTGTCGGTAGTGCAGGGAGATGAAGATTGACTTGCACTCAGCACCTCTTTTACATCTGATTTTATTGGTTTCCTCTCACAGAAAGTTTTGACCGCAGCACCTTCGAGGCCGTCCAGCTGGAGGATGGCTCCACTGCCTACATCCATCGTCCTGTCCTCGTGCCACCTGGCAGCACCATCCTGGAAGTGCAGGCAGAAACCAGCCTGGAGGAGCTGGCTGGGGAGGAGGAAGAGGATGCCTTTGATGTCGAGACCATTAACGCACTAAAGCAGTACACCAGTAAGGTGAGGGCACACAGCTGCTTTGGTGTCTGAGGACGCTGAGGGGCTGGGGTAGCAGTCTGCAAAGCCCCGGGGTTTGAGTGTCCTGCCTTCATCAGCGCTTCAGTGCGTTTGTTTTTCAGCAGTGCCAGCTTTGAGCAGAGGAACTGGCTTCAGGAGTGCCAGTGAGGGGTGGCTGGTGGTGGAGGGCTTAGAAAGGGGAAGTTTCCTGCTGTGGGCACAGATTTGGGAAGGGTAGAGAGATGCTGGGATACGGCTTCCCTCCTCATAGGTGTTTCTTTCTCTTTGTCTGGGTTTCTCCTCGTGCCACCTGGGTGTGAGGTTCCTCCTCCACGAGTGGTTTAGGCAGCAGATCAAAACCAGCCTTTTGCATGTCAGCAGTTACTGTGCTGTGGCAAATATTCCCTATGTTGACAAAGGCCTCAAAACCCCACAGATCCTAATGTGTTGTCACTGCAGATCTCCATCTGAACATACTGGGTGCTGCCGCCTTCCGCCATCTTTATGGTGGTGTGTGAAGGGCTGCCAGAAGGGTGCTGGGCTGCGTTAAGATTTTTTTTTAAGGATGGAGACCTTTCTGCTGTGGTGGGCCCAGCCTCCCCAGCGCTCTGGAGAGGAACAGGGTGGCCCTACTGATGCAAACAC
Source organism: Buceros rhinoceros silvestris (assembly GCF_000710305.1). Lineage (NCBI taxonomy): Eukaryota > Metazoa > Chordata > Aves > Bucerotiformes > Bucerotidae > Buceros > Buceros rhinoceros. The sequence goes on along the minus strand of NW_010426798.1, from coordinate 22,578 downwards.
GTTCCTGCCTGCATTGCTCACCCATTCCACGCTGTGCAGCGAGGCACGAATGGTGCCCGTGCTTCTGTGCTTTCAGGTGCCGGGTGAGGAAGCGGGGAGAACGACAGACTCTGGCTGTATGAAGAGTGAGGACTCCAGTGCCATCCCTTCCCAGGTCTGAATTTTTCAGTGATGCAGAGGGATTTGATGGCTAGTAATTAAAAAATCTTCATGGCTTCTCTGCAAAGTTAGCAAATATATTAGCCGTGAGTTTTACAGACGAGCTCAGCAACGCACAGAGAGGTGAGAACACCCAGCGAGCTGGGAAGTGCTGGTTCCTAGACCTCTGTCCCGTCACCTGGGTTTTTCTGGGTGCACAGAAGTTGTGTTTGTAGGAACACTTTTTTTGTGAGGAGGGAACGGAGGGAAATGATTTGGGGAGCTTCACGATGCCTGCCG
>NW_010426798.1:13584-22103 GCF_000710305.1 Buceros rhinoceros silvestris | reverse complement strand
GGAACACTTTTTTTGTGAGGAGGTCAGGGAGGGAAATGATTTGGGGAGCTTCACGAGGCCTGCCGTTGTGGCTTGCTGACTTAATGTCTCCTGGCAGGATCTGCAGGAGGAGGAAGTGCACAGCCACGAGAAGGGGCAGCAGGTTGGCAGCAGAGCTTTCCGCTGTGGGTACAAAGGCTGTGGCCGCCTCTACACCACTGCTCACCATCTCAAGGTGAGGCAGGTCACTGCGGGCACACAGATACATCCCCGTCTTACAGGACCAGGTCAGAATGCTGAGCTGTGCGCTTGGCTCCCCAGGCGATCCAGGCTGTTGCTTGGCCAAGGTGAAACCCAACAGGGAACTTCAGATTCGCTCCACTAGCTGGATTTCCCCATGCTGTTTTCCTTCCTCCTTGTCTTAGACCTCATTTTAGGGACCTGTTCATTCTTTTCCAGGTCCATGAACGTGCTCACACGGGCGACCGGCCATACAAGTGCAAATTCCCAAGCTGTGGGAAAGCATTTGCTACAGGTAACTATTTCTCTTTTGAGCTAATTTTGTTTTCTGTCCAGTCCAAACCACTCTCGAGGTGGCTTTTTTCCAGCAGGGCACAATGAGCATGACTTTTACAGCTGCCTGAGGAGGAGTTGCAGCACAGGAGCCTGCCTGGCCCTTGATTGATCATGGGCAGATGAAAGGAATTACAGGAAAAGGCTGAGTTGTCAGTAATGATGTGAGGCTCTTTGGATATTTCTTCCCCTTCAGCTTTGTGGGACAGAAGTGATGGTGGTACACAGCTCCCTGTATTATGTCCTTCTTGTTATAAAATTCATTGTGGTTTCTTTCCTGGACAGGGTACGGGCTGAGGAGCCACGTGAGAACACATACTGGGGAGAAACCATACAAGTGTCCAGAAGACATGTGTAGCAAAGCCTTCAAAACCTCTGGGGACCTGCAGAAACACATTCGAACACACACAGGTGAGCAGGACAGGAGGAGAACCGAGCTGAAAGGGGCTCCGCGGTAAGGTGCTGCTGTAGCCCAGACGTGCCTTTCTGTATCTGGTGAAGCCAGGCAGAACTGAAGTTGTCTGCGGGCAGCAGTAGATGGGTGGTAGAAGTAGCATGGAGATTCTCGACTCGGTTACGAGCAGCAGAGCAGAAGGGGCAGGGATGCCAGTGCCACTAGAGGAAGCGTGCCAGCAGTTGCATCTGCTCTAAGGTCTCGCTGCTGTAGTCCTGTGGAGGAGGGAAGGGATACAGGTGTGTGGGGTGTTCCAGGCACTGCCTTGTGGCAGGACTCATCCACATTACTATCACTGTAGGTGAACGTCCCTTCAAGTGCCCCTTTGTGGGCTGTGGCCGCTCTTTCACCACCTCCAACATCCGCAAGGTCCACATCCGAACGCACACAGGCGAGCGGCCCTACATGTGCCCAGAGCCCAACTGCGGGAGGGGCTTCACCAGTGCCACCAATTACAAGAACCACATGAGGATCCACACGGGTAAGAGGGAGAAGGGGTGAAACGCAGACAGCTCCTGAGCTCCCCAGCCTGCACTGACAGCACGCGGTAGCGGGGGAGTCTGGGGGACCAAAATGGCTCTTACTGGTGGACTTGGTGATCTTAAAGGTCTTCTCCAACCTAAATGATTCTGTGATCTTGGGGGTAGCTGGGGAGTTAAAGGAAACAGTAATTGCTTCATTGGGCTGATCATTGTTCCACCAGTCTGTCTCCAGCTATTCCCTCTGGATGGGGAATCCCTACCCAGAGTGTGAGTGAGGTGAGTGGGTTAAGCTGTGCCCTGTGGCCTCTCTCTCCCAGGGGAAAAGCCATACATGTGCACCGTGCCAGGCTGTGGAAAGCGCTTCACCGAGTACTCCAGCCTCTACAAGCACCACGTGGTCCACACGCACTGCAAGCCCTACACCTGCAATAGCTGTGGCAAGACCTACCGCCAGACCTCCACACTGGCCATGCACAAGCGCAGCAGCCACGGCGAGCTGGAGGCCACAGAGGAGAGCGAACAGGCCCTCTACAAGCAGCAGCAGCTGGATGGTGAGTAGCTACTTCCCCCCATCGCCTGTGGCAAGGCTGGGTCAGGCTGAGCAGCGAAGGGGAGAGGGATGAGGGCAGGAGTCTGCAGCCGCTCCCCTCTCTGAGAGCCAGGTCTGTGCTGGGGCCTCCTGCCTCCCCCATCAAACCCAGATCTGTGTCACAGATGAGAGAAAAGGGCTCCCCGTAGTCACCACTGTATGTCACAGGTTGGGAATGGACTCCTGCCTGTTCTGTAGCGCATCATGATCTTGTGCTCCTCCGTGCTGGCCCTTCAGGTGACAGGCAGGTGCTGGGGTCACAGATTGCCAGACTGGTGGGGTTGGCAGGGACCTCTGGGCATCATCCAGTCCAGCCCCCTGCTTCATCAGGCTCCCCCAGAACAGGTTGCCCAGAGGATGGTGTCCAGGCAAGATTGGAATCTCTCCAGATTTTGGGGTTGGCAGGGCCCTCTGGGCATCATCCAGTCCAGCCCCCTGCTTCATCAGGCTCCCCCAGAACAGGTTGCCCAGAGGATGGTGTCCAGGCAGGTTTGGAATCTCTCCAGAGAAGGAGACTCAGAGTCAGGCACGTGCTCTCACGCTCTGATTAACACTTTGCTCACCCCTTTTGCTCTTCCTCTTCCCTGACTCAGCTGCTGCTGCTGCTGACAGAGGCTCCCCCCTGAAGAGCCAGCATATTGCTTTCCTGTCAGAGATGGAGGAGGAGGAGGAGGAGGAGGAGGAAGATGAAGATGGTATGCCTACGCAGGTCTCACTACTGGCGGCTCCCCCCTGAAGAGCCAGCAGATTGCTTTCCTGTCAGAGATGGAGGAGGAGGAGGAGGAGGAGGAGGAGGAAGATGAAGATGGTATGCCTACGCAGGTCTCACTTATCTCTCAGGACGGGACAGAGCAGGTATGGACAGGACAGCCTCCAGCACGTGGGGGACAGCAGTCACCTGAGTGCCATGCTGCCTCTCCCCAGCCTTGCTGTTCTCTTTAAGACAGTAAAACAGACCCTGGACCTTCAAGGGCTCTCCCTGTCATGAGGGCTACCTCCTGACAGCCTCACCCCATGGCTGGAAGGGTGGGTGGAGGGTAAAGAAAAGGCCTCTGGTCTCCAAGCTGGATGGGGCCTTGTAGGCATTTGCCCAGGCTCATGTGCAGCCCTCGCCTCCTGGTCAGCTGTGGAGCAGCCACTCCCCGTCTCTGCTGACAGGCCTGATTTCGAGGTTGTTTTGTCGCCCTTTGTACACAGCAGCTTTTCCTGTACTTCCCTTCACCAGCTGCCTCTGTGCTGACCGGGACAAATTCCCTTCTGTGGCATGGGGCAAAGGAAACAGCTGCCTCACGAGTGCCGCTGGTTTCCTCTTAGTCCGAGCAGTGCACGAGCTGCCCCAAATGAGAAGGGGAGGTTGTGGAAGAAGGGGGAGGGCTGTAGTCCTGAAGTCTGTGGGCTCTCCATCCATTCTGTCCTTGGAGTTCTCTGTGCCCCAGGTCTTGCACACAGAGCAGAGGATATTTCATCCTCACTGAGGCCTTTGTGTTACTAAACTTGGGAGTTGCATAAGGCTTCCTGAGAGCATCCACCGTTACCCGCCCAGGTCGACTTGTCGCAGGCAGACCTGCAGGCCCTGGGCAGCGCAATCGGCATGGTGACACAGAGCGGTGCCCTCGCCGTGCCCAAGGAGGAGCTGGCAGGGGATGACATGCATGCTGTGACCGTGGCCAATGCCAACAGCACCAAGACGCAGCCGGTACGGACAAAACTGGGACCTTCCCTTTTCCCTGTGGAGAAATCACCTGCTAAAGTTATTTGTTCAGGTTACCACATATGACAAAGTTTTGTCAAGGTTTAACAAATTTTCTTGGGAAATTTCAGAGAAAATTGGGGGGGTGGGGGCGGAGGACACCATAGTATGGGGTCATATAAGGACTGTATTTGGGGGTTTTGCAGGGGGGTTGGTTGGGGCTTGGTTTTTTTTTTTTTTTTTTTTTTTTTTTCAAACATGGTTGGTTTTTGTCTTGGCTTTCCCTAGGTCACCATAGTCACTTCTGGGGCAGTCGTATCTGAAGAATCAGCCATCACATCCCTCCGACATCAGCAGGTGCCATTGCTGGCCACCGCCAGTGGCACCCACATCACAGTGCAGGTACCATCCAGCTCCTGCTGCCTATCCCCTTTGCTCCCCATCCACCCGCTGGCTTCAGCACTCATCCTCTTGCTCTGCTGCATCCTGGCTCGCTGAGGGTGCTCCTTAATTCCCAGGTGCCCTGTGTGTAGAGGGGAGCAGGGACATGCTCCTTGGAGTGCAGAATGGACCTCTGGGAATCACCTGGTCCAACCCCCTGCTCCAGCAGGGTCCCCAGTTTGGCATCCAGGCGGGTTTGGGATCACCAGAGCAGGAGACTCCCCATCCTCTCTGGGCAGCCTGGGCCAGGGCTCCCCCACCCTCACAGCAGAGAAGTTTCTCCTCACGTTCAGGTGGAACTTCCTGTGTTCCAGTTTGTCCCATTGCCCCTTGTCCTGTCGCTGGGCGCCACTAGGCAGAGTCTGGCCCATCCTTCCGACCTCCCTTTAGCTGTTGATCCCATTGAAGAGGTCCCCTCTCAGCCTCCTCCAGCTGAACAGCCCCAGGGCTCTTAGCCTTTACTTGGCACAGAGATGCTCCAGCCCCTCAGCATCCTCCAGTCCTCAGCATCCACTGGGCTATCTCCAGTAGCTCCTTGTCTCTGTTAAACTGGGGAGCCCAGGACTGGGCCTAGGGCTCAAGATGTGCCCTCACCAGGGCAGAGCAGAGGGGGAAGAGAAGCTCCCTTGACCTAGTGGTCATGCTCTTCTTCATGCACCCCAGAATGCTCTTTCATAAACAGCCTTTTCCTATCGCAGCTGTATTTCTCTGCTTTCTCCTGGTGTCACCCACTGCTGCTCCCTCGCCCCTCTGCCCCGCTGAGGGCTGCCCTGAGCCAGCCCACCCATCCTGAGCCCTCTTTTGGGGAGGACAGTGTTGTCTCTCTTTCCTCCACCAGTTAGAAGAGCAGCAGAGCCTGGAGGAAGCCATCAGCATGGCCGCAGCAGCAATCCAGCATGAACCTGTCGTGCTCGAGGCAGCCGTGACTGAGAACGGGTGCTGAGACCCTGCAGAGCCTCCCGGGCAGGGAGGACAGGCAGCCCCAGCCCCTTCTCCAGGGGGACAGCAGGAGCTGCAGGAACCAGGCACCAAAGACAGAGCGAGGTACAGCGTCGAGTGCGGTGGCCAGCGCATGCAGCCCCTGGGCGATGAGAGCTGACGTGACCCTGTCCAAGGGCTCTTCTCTCACAGAGGCATGTCCCTGGCTGGATCTCCTGGAGGCTCTGCTCTCTGCCGGGGCGCTGGGCAGCGACAGCCCTGCTCCTTGCCTAGGGCGCTGACTCCTGGCTGGAGAAGGTGGCAGAGCGTATCTTCTGGTATTTATTTCTTCATGGCTCAGATTTCCAAGGCGTGCCAGTCTGCTGTAGACGGGGTGGAGCCACAGCGATTTCAGCAGTCGCCGGGAAAGCAGTATTTTTTTGGAGAGGTGCTTCCTGCCCTTTCCCTCTAGGAATGGTCCAGCAGCTCCCCTTTCCTGCCCCCACCTCCCAGCAAGGGACAAGTGGGCAGCACGCACACAGAGCAATAAAGGCCCATCGAAGCAAGCCCAGGTTGTCCTGGGTGCGGTGTCCAGAGCAGTGACCAGTTCCTGACACCGGAGCGAGCATCTCCTGTCCCTTCATCGCACTCCGCTGTCGAGGAAACTGCCTTGGCAGGCTCATTGCAGCAGAGCTCCCTCCACCAAAGCCAACCAGCGCTCGTTGGGTGCTGAGCTATACTTGGGTGTAAATACTGAGTTGAAATAAAAAGAGATTAAAAATTTTCTTTTTACCAAAGGCAGCACCTATCTTTTTCAGTCCCTGGGGCCAGCGGCTGGCAGAGGGTGGGGTGGACATTACTGATCTGCAGGTGTAAGGGTTGAAGAAGTTCAGATTTGTTGAATTGAATGAAAAATGCAGAAATTGCCCCAAAGCAGCGCTGAGCGGGGTGTGAGCAAGGGAAGTTGTAGCCTCTGAGCTCTCAGCCTGTGTCTTAGAGGGGCAAAGAGCTGCCTCCTGAATCTCAGGTCAGGCCTTGGCTCCTCCAAGGGCTCTGCGAGCCTGGTGTCAGGGAATTGTGTTAATACCAGAAAACGTGTCTGTGAATGTGTCCTACAACCCGCCGAGCTGTGGAGAGAGACCGGGGCTGGCCCCAGCCCAGCAGGAGGAACCTCAGCCCCGCTGCTGCCCCAGGCAGCTTGTAGACAAAGCCAGCAGAGAGAGATCACAGAACAGCTTTGGTCGGAAAAGACCTTGAAGATCATGGAGTTCAACCCCAAACCTACTACCAGCGCAGGCCCCCAGCAGTCTGGTGGGCTTTTTTGGATATACCCGAGGAGCTGGCAGAGGATGAGGTTTCTGCAGGCAAAGAAGGGGGAAGAACCAGGAGGACTGCAGCGGGCTGGATCTCTGCTCACCTTCCTTGGTGCAAGGATCCCACACCAAGCAGGGCTGGAGCTTTTCCTTAAGTCACACCCCACACTCCCTCCTTTCAATACCAGAAGAGGAAGCTGCTCTTTGAGTCCGGGAGGGGATTTCTCTCCACAGAACACAAACACCGAGGAAGCTTTTGATCTCTGGGCTGAGCTAGCGAAGGGTTACAAATCCCTCTCCTGAGTGGGAGCTCCGGATTTTGTTTCCCTGGGCTGCAAGGGGCAGGAAAGCCCTGCAGCCCGAGGGACCACTGGGCGAGAGGTGGCCCGTGGGGTTGCGATGTGGCCCGTGGGCTTCTCCAGGACGCGCCCAAGCAGATGGCGCTCCTGCTTCGCGCGTCCCCCAACGCCCTGGGCTGTCGAGGCAGGCGGTTTCCTGGAACCGGATCCTCGGCCTCGACAGAGCCGCCTCTGCCACTGCCACCCATCGCCATGGACCTGCGAGCGGAGCTGCTCAAGTCCATCTGGTACGCCTTCACTGCCCTGGACGTGGAGAAGAGCGGCAAGGTCTCCAAATCCCAGCTCAAGGTGGGTTCTCTGGCCCCGGACGAGGCTGAGGGTGGGCTGTGAGGGGCAGATGCTCTGCGTCCCCCCGGGTTTCTACCGAGAAATTGTGTTCAGATTAATAAGCCCTTGCTGTCACCTCCACGCTGGTTTTGATGATGTTCTGTCTCATCTGCCTTTTTAAAGTGGGGGAAGTTAAAGGCACTTTGTAGGTGAAATGAGGAGAAATCGAATTTTTAGTTGTTTCCAGTTTCTTACGCTTTTTATTCCCCACTAACAGCCCAAACTGGGCTTGTGTTTTCTTGCTTGCTAAAGCACCCGCGTTTCTGCTTCCTGGTCAGCCAGCGAGTCAGTAGGTAGAGGCAAACCATGCGTAAACTACAACCCTGCGGTGGTCTGGCCAGAAATAACACATTGCTTTCAAAAAAAAGTCGCTACTTTCCCTTTCCCCCCCACCCCTCCCCAGCAGCTCTGCAGGAAGCTCCCATGTTCAGCCCTCCGGCAAAACCTCCACGGCTTTAAAAACCTTTTTGTCTGCCTCCGCGATGGGGTCTGCTCGAGTCCCCCAAGTTGCACCTCATCTTTGACAATAATTACTGATTTTTTTAGGTTTTTTTTTTCCCTCTGTTTGAATGATGGGACTTTGCTACCATGTAAATGTCCCGTTGTGGTTCTTAGGCTGGTGCCAGGGTTGGAAATGTCGGCTGGAACAGGGGGCTGCAATGCCGAGGCCAGAACCTGAGCTAGAAACATGCAGAACATGGGGAGGTGTTGCATCTGGACTTGGCAGCCGCTGCCAGGCTGTGAGAGGAGTTGTGAAATGCTGCAGAAAAGCCTCTTTTCCTCTATTTTATAGAGGTTCCCTGGGGTCAGACCACAGGGAAAGTGCTGGGCTTGGCAGGGGCACGTTTTGCCCCCAAATTTAGAGTTTTGTTTGCAGGCCTGAGGAGAAGCAGCGGGAGCTGGGGGCTCTGCAGCCAAAACTCACTGCTCAGTTCCTTCAAACCATAGAAATATCTGAGGGAATTACAGACCTTCCCAAAGTAGGTCAGAGCCTAATTCCCCTGGCGAATCCCCACAAAGGTGCTGTGCTCCCCACTCAGCCTCCCCTGCACCCGGCTCTGGGTCCCCAGCCCAGCGTGGAGGTACCACCAGCCCCGGATGAACTGGTGGCGATGCTGAGGCCACAGGGACCGTCATTTTAACAGCAGTTTCCTAGAGAGCTTGTGCAGGGGGGATGGGGAGCTGCAAACCCCTGTGAGGGGCTGTGGAGGTGCTGGGGATGCCGTCTCCACAGTGGCCCAGGGTGACATTCCAGAGGGAAAGGGAGATTTGGTCCTTGCTGGTTTTCCACCCGCCTTCGGCGATGGGACAGGACAGTGGCGGGGCAGGGAGGGGACTGCACAGCGAAGCCCATCTCTGGAGAAGTTTCCACCAGCCTCAAGGCCAGGGAGAGC
>NW_010426798.1:5052-13503 GCF_000710305.1 Buceros rhinoceros silvestris | reverse complement strand
CCCTTGCCTGTCGTGGCCGAGCTCCGGCTCAGGTTTGCCCCAGCCCACGCAGCATGCCTGCTCGTCAGCGCAGCAGAAACCCGGGGTCTCGCCGGTTTGAGCAGTGCCGTGTTGAAGCCGCGTGGCCGTGCCCTGCCCAAACCCCTCCGGGGCTGCGGGAGCCGGGCTGGGCTCTGCTCCCTCAGGCAGGCGTGTCACTGCAAGAAGGGTCTGGAACAAGGGTGGGGGAAATGCCGGCACCTACAGACACAAAACCAGCCCTGGGAGCTGGGGGGACTTTGCTGGGAGCCAAGCAGGGAGTTTAACTCCTCCGACCTTGCTCTGGCCGGTTGCACAAGTAAAATCAGCTTTTTCCAAGTGCGATGGCGAAGCCGTTGGGTTCGTTAGCTGAGTTCTTGGTACGGCCCCTCCTCTGCCAGTGAGCATGTGCGTACGTACATGTGAGTGTAGGTGTGTGTCTGCACAGGAAGGAGAGATGATCTTGTGGTCGGGTGCTGCGCGTCGAGATGTCGGGTAGTTCTGCTACCAGCACAGGCATGAGCCAGCCCTGCTCTTGGACAAGCAATTTTTCCTCGCCACGCCATCACATCTGCTCTGGCCGGGTTGTGGGATCTACTCCCTGTCTCCGCGGATCCTGGCTGAGATGTGGGATGTGGCGGAGCTGAGCCCTTTGAGGTGGCGGGGCTCTCCTGGGGAGGAGGGTGGGAGCCCCTCAGACACCTGGGATCTACTCCCTGTCTCCGCGGATCCTGGCTGAGATGTGGGATGTGGCGGAGCTGAGCCCTTTGAGGTGGCGGGGCTCTCCTGGGGAGGTGGGTGGGAGCCACTGAGCACCCTCCTTGTGCTTTTTGGCGCCCCTTCTCCACTCCCATCCCAGCTGCAGAGGAAGAGGAACAGTTTGCTGAGTGGAGCTCGGTCTCCTGAGGCTCCCCACTAACAAAGCCCTTGGGGAGCGGAGAGCAGGAGTCGGGGGACAGGCGAGCAGTTTAAGTGCATGTCGAGGGGCACCGGCATCTCCCAGCCGCTGCACAGGGTCGCAGGCTTGGGGTGCATGTGGCGGGGAGGTGGCTCCTGCTCATTTCTTGGGAAAGAACCCAGAGCCTGTGTGGGTCTCTGGGCACAACTGGTGCCTTGGGGATCCGGGTTAGCACAGCACAGCCAGACTACGGACCCCCAGCCTTAGACTGAAAGCTCTGCTACTTGTAACACACAAAAGACTCTTGGCACAGGCCAGTGGGTCCCAGTTTGGCCAGTAAACAGGTCTGAGAACAGCTCATGTTCAAGCAGGGGGAATAGCCTTCCCTGAGGATGCTGATGGTCACAGGGCTGGGCTTGAGCCAAGGTGCCCTGGCTGGTGGGTGGCGAGGCGGCAAGCCCTACTCCTGTTCCTCCTCCCTGCAGAAAATGGGCAGATCAACTGACTCTCACCGGTGGCAGAGGCTCTCAGAACTGGAGATCCCCTCGAACAGGACGCCTAGCACCCCCAGCTCTGGAGAAGCTTTGGTTTTCTCTGCAGGGACATTCTGTGTGCACATGGGGAAACTGAGGCAGCAGCCATGCTTCCTGACCTGTGCAGGAACCCTGACCCCCCTGCTCTTGCCTGCCAAGGCCAGTGGGGTTTGTGTTTAACACGTGGAGCCAGGCTCCAGCCTAAAACGTCACCCTGAGCCCTGGCATCACCCCTCCAGCATCTTCCACAGGGGAGAAGAAGAAGGGCTGCCATTCTCCAGCAGCGTTACATATGCCACCCTCAGTGGGGCAGGAGTGGAGAGTGATGGGAGGCAGGAGAGAGCATGGAGAACAGCACTGGGGCGGGTGCTCGGAGGTGGTGGGCAGACCTCTGCCCCCTCCCTGGCCACCCCCTACACGGCCGCAGGGGAACTGTTGCATCACCAAACCACTCTCAGAGCATCCCTTCCCTTCTCTGCCCCGTTATTTTCCCCTCCTGTCCCTCGATTCAGCGCCCGGGGGGGGATTTCCCACCTCTCCTCTCTCCGTGGGGTCGGGGCAGTCCTGGCCTCACGCACTCCACTGTCAGCTGGGCTGGGGCTTTCCCCCCACCCTGCCCCACTGTCATTTTGTAGGTGCCCACTCCGGCGAGCGGAGGGGCTGCTTGGCAGGGTGCTGGGGTGGGCATAGGGGTCAGGGTGCTCCCCATGGCCAGGGGCAGACACAAGACCTCCCCGGGCTTTTTGGGGTGCTGTGAGAGATGATGCAAGGGCTGGGGACAAAACCCCATGGTGGAAACGGAACGGGATGCAAGTCCCAATTTTTTAATCCCTCCTGATGGGTTCATTAGCCACGTCGGAAGATGCCAAGGGTGTTTCCATCCCTTCCCACCCTGGTGCAGTCGTGAGGGCTGCACCGAACCCCACAAGGTGCGGCTCTAGCAGCAGCGCTTAGGGCTACAGCCCGCTCGGTGGTTGTGTGCAGGGTGGAGTCCCACCGATAACATCATCCAGAGGGTGAAAAAGAGAAAGAAAATCTGGTTGAGCAAGAACTGTCTCCAGCTGCAGCAGCCGGTGTGGCCTCTGGCAGCTCCTCTCCCGCTGGGAGGAGATTTCCAGCCCTGGATGGAGAGATGCTGCACCCCAGGTCCTCCAGCCCCAACTACGGCAAGCGGCATCTGCAGACCCCGCTGCAGTGGGATGGGCATCAGCTGGGGATGCTCGTTTAACCATCTCCTGCTCGCTGGGAGGTGAAGTCACAGGGAAAACCCACCTGTCCAGCACCAGGAGCGGGAGATGCTGGTGGTGCCAGTGGGCAGCCTTGCTCCAGGCTCTGGCTGCTGGCCCGGCAGTGGCGTGGGCTTTCCAGCACGTGGGACATTTGGGAGCTCCAAAACATGGTTTGGGGGAATCTGAACAAAACTGGGCTGGTGGAGGACGCTCACAGATGCTGCTGGAGATGGTGTGTCTCCAGATCTCCACTGTCAGCTTCCATCCCAGACAGACCCTTTTCTTAGTCTCTTATAAACCTTTTCTTATTTTCATCTCCGCCTCTGTCTGACCCCGCTGGGTGCTGCAGGAGTTGTGTTTTCAAGAGATGGCTGAGGGCAGCTGCCCAGCAGTGTGGCTTGGGGTGGTTTATCATCTCCTCTGGATCAAAGTGTGTCCTGTTTGCTCTGTGATGTTTGAAACAGCCCTTTTTAAAAAAAAAAAGCTTCCCTACGTGCCAAGAAAGAAAAGACGCGAATGTGGAAACATCCTCAATTTTTGCTGTTTCTAAAGGACTCTCTAAGGTTTCTCTAACATTCCCAAATATTCCCCTGTCCCAGATCACACCTCGATGCTGTGGCTGCAGGGAGGTGATGCTGGGCAGGGCACGCTCCCCAGCTGGGTGGGTGGGTGGCACCGTGGGGGTGTGCTGGGGCAGGGCTGGAGGTTGTTCATCACCTTCTCCCTGGCCAGGTGCTGTCTCACAACCTGTACACGGTGCTGTGCATCCCCCATGATCCCGTGGCACTGGAAGAGCATTTCCGTGATGATGACGACGGGCCAGTCTCCAGCCAGGGTTACATGCCCTACCTCAACAAGTACATCCTGGATAAGGTGAGCCCCTTGGCCATTCCTGCCCCAGCCTTGGGTGGGGACCCCACAGTCCCTGGTCTGCTCCCACATCCCATGGGAGCCCAACGGCTCTGCCCGCCTCTGCTCTTGGAGATTCTGTGCCTTAATGGGTGGAAAAAGGATACAGAGAGTTGGGGGTCACTCAGGGTGGGGAGACCCTGGCCCAGGTTGCCCCAAAAGGTGGCAGCAGCCCCATCCCTGACCCCATCCCAGGTCAGGTTGGCCCTTGGGGCTCTGAGCACCCTGCTCTGGGTGCAGATGTCCCTGCTCCCTGCAGGGGTGGGACTGGAGGAGCTTTGAAAGTCCCTTCAACCCAAACCAGTCTGTGAGTCTGTGAATGCCAAAACAAGCAAGAAATGTGAAACACCCAACATTTCCTTGGCCAGGATGAGGTCAGCCCTTTCCACCAGGACTCTGATGGAGGTGCATCTCTGCCCACGTTTCCAAAAGGGCTCAGAGACAGAAATCAGCCCCTTTTTCCTCTCCACTCCTGTTCAAATCTGAGGTGGGAGGAGGAGGACGAGGTGCTGGGGCAGGAGCAGAAGTTGGGGTGGGCACGGGCTTTCTCCCTTTTTTCTGCGTGGCTCAAAGGCACCTTTGTTTGGTGCAGCAAGACTTTGCAGCTGGGTGCTTGTTTCCTCCAGGCTTTTGAGGAGAGGAGAAATGACTTTCTTCCACCCTGTGCTCGGAAGAAGGGGGGCCTAGAGCTGGGTGCAGTAACCCTTTCCTCCCCTGCCGCTTCCTCAGGGCTGAGCCGTGCATCTCCCGAGCATGCAGGGCTCCGTGCCAGTCTCTGTGCCAGTCCTTCCCTTGCCCTGAGCTGGCCAGGAGCTGCCCATCCTGGTCCAGAGATGCTGATCTCAGCTGCTGGGATCTGGTCTGCAGCAAGTGAGGGCAGAGCCCTCCCCAGCATTTTCTGGCCAGGGCAGGCAGCTGGCCAAGGTCAGCCCAGCCCAACCTCGCGTCACAGACAGGCCAAAATCCTTCCAGTTTCCCACGTGGTTAATCATGGACACCAGGTTGGAGGGACCTCAAGGGTCATCTGGTCTGATCTTCCTTGGGAAAAGCACAGTCAAAGATGACCTTCCAGCCCTCTTCTTCTGGTTGCACCGTGACTAATAAGATCCCAGAGGCAGCCTGAGAAGGGGAAGTGGGTTTTACTAGGAAAAGGGGCTTTCATTCTTCCACCACCAGAAGGGTTTTCTCCAGCTCTGCCACTGCAGACTACAGTTTGCCCTCGTGCCGGCAGCTTCAGCTCACGCAGCTGGGATGGAGCAGCCAGATGTGTTCAGGCCCACCACAGTTCACTGATGCTGCACCAAAACTGCCGCATGAAGCGGCTCACGATGCTGGGCAAGCGATTACAGAAACTCATGGACAGGCAGTGGGGCCGAGGATGATGGAGACATCATTCCTGCCTCTGCTGCTGCCCACCCGAGGGCCATCAGTTCCCTTCGCTGAGCCCCAGTGCCTCTTTATGGTCAACTGGGATAACAAGAATGACCCAAAGCCACAGAGGCACCGGGGAGGTGGGCTTGGGAGAGCACCATGCAGTGTGCTTCACCATGGGGTTTGTGCTGGTGCTCTGAAGCCTGATGGGACATGGCTGAGCCACCATGGCCATGATGGTGCCACCACGCTGCAGTGGCCTTTTAGCATCTTCTCTACCATCTGGGACACTGGCTAAGGGCCCCATGCTGGGGATGCTACTCTGGCATCACAGGACAGTGCCCACTTACGCTCTAGTTGTGGGTCCCGCAGTCATGCCATGCTTCTCACTAGCAGGGAAAGGAGATTTCAGATGTGAGTTTCCCCGCCCCAGAACTCCCCTCCACCATGGCAGCACCACGCTCACCCCCCGACTCTTGTCCACAGGTGGAGGAAGGTGCTTTTGTCAAAGAAAACTTTGATGAGCTCTGCTGGACCCTGACGGCAAAGAAGAATTACAAGCCTGACCGGAATGGGAATAGTGTTGTATCCCACCAAGATGCCTTCAAGCTCTGGTGTCTCTTCAACTTTCTCTCTGAAGACAAATACCCTCTTGTGATGGTGCCAGACGAGGTAGGACCTGCCTCTCCCCGTTCATCCCCATCCTTCCAGGGCTCCGCGCGCTGGCAGAGCCGTATTTGGGGATGACACATCCTGCTATCGCTTCCTGGCATGTCCCATCACATCCTGCAAGATATGGGTGCTCCAGGGTGTGAGAGAGAGCAGGCCAGGGTGGGAGGAGGGGGCCATCTGCCCTGGGCACCCCCTGCTATGCTCATGGAGAAGAGGGAGACCTGGGAGCAGCTGGGAAGACCTCCTAGAATGCCAGAGCCTCTCATATATTGGAGGATGAGATACAAGCTGGTCGATGGCACTGTTCCATGGTCCAAGCCTACACCAACGAGCTCTTTTGCCTGCTGTGAAATGAATGTGCCAGTTCTCAGAGCCCCAGCCAAGGCATATCCACAGCTCAGTTCCTCCTGGGGCTGTTCTCTTGCCGAAAGTCCTGGCATCTCACCCACGGGTTGAGCACAGTGGAAGTCTCCCGATTTTCGTGGGGGAGGAAGAGGAGATGATGAGAAACCCTCAGTCTGGTGCAGTGGGAGGTTGCTCCCCATGAAATCACTGTCAGGCTGGATGGGGCTGTGTCCCTTGGGCTGCTCTCAGACCCTGCCACCACAGAGGCAGTGGCGAAGCAGACCTGGTTGTCCCTCTCCATGCCCACTGCCACCAGACACTCACCCCCTGCCCAGCACCCACAGAGTTAAGAGCGAGGTTCTCCCGGCTGCCCTGCAAAGCTGCTGGCAGTAATCTCCAAATCTCCAAATTCCACCCAGCATTTGGAGTGGGGGAGGTCCTCCCTTCTCTGGGGGTCAAAGTGGGGCAGATCTGGGGGAGGAGGGACAAGCTCAGGGGCTGAGACCGGCCTGGTGAGGAGCAGCTCAGCTGGGCAGGCAGCTGTCATCTGCCTCTACACCATCAACCTCCTGAGATCAGCAAAGCCAAAAAAGGGGTGGGGGAGGACAAAAAAAGACTCGAGGTGCAGTGCTGCGCAGGCGTAGGAGGGCAACCGCACTTCCTGCTCCCCAGGAGAGGTGTTTCCTGTTCCCCAGACCGCGGCAAACTGAATCATCTTTCTGCTGACGGGGCTGGGCTAGAAAAAAAGAAACTACGTTAAACTCTTGCCCTTCTAGTTAGATGATGTAAAACACTCCAGCTGGGTGCAGGGACTCTGCAGCCACCCACCTGCCCTGGTCCTCAGATCGTGGGTAGAGGAGAGTGGGCAGCAAAACTTGAGCTGAAATAAGCCTTCTTGACATCATGTCAACCATTTTAGCGCTTTTTAAAAGAAATTTATTTACAGTTTCAAAGCAATGCTCATCTCCTCCAAAGGCAGTTCTTCCCCTGTTCCTCCCCAGGGTTTTTGGGGTTTTTTTGATGTCCAAGTGGTGCTGGGGGCTGTGGTCAGAGCTGAGGGCCTGAGCTCAGGGCCGTGGTCAGAGGCACCTGCTTTGCAGGCTGGGCATGGGGGACAGCAGCGTTGGTCTCTTCTCCCTCAAGCACTTGACTTCTGCAGAGTTTTACCACTCTGCAGACAAACAAACAAGCCAAAACCATCTCAGCTTTGTGGTTAAAAGGAAACACTGCCCAGCAGTGGTCAAGCTCTAACGCAATGTCAACCTCCTGAGCCTGCCGGCTGCCTGGAACACCTCATCCATGACCATCGACCATCAACCATTGCAAGGGGTGGTACCTCTGGGATAAGGGAAGAGATGTGGTCCTGGGGTCTCCAAAATGGGTCGGTGGGGTGGTAATGACTCTCGGTTCTCCCCGTCACTGAGTTCCCCATCTCCACAGGTGGAGTATCTGCTGAAGAAGATCTGCACGGCCATGAACGTGGAGCTGAACTCCTGTGAGCTGGATGACTACCTCTCCCAGGAGCCGCAGGGGCAGGGGGGGCTCACGGTCTGGCAGTTCCTGGACATGGTGAACTCAGGGCGGTTCCTGCGAGGCATCGAGCAGGATGCAATCAGCATGGCCGTGGAGGAGGTGTACCAGGAGGTCATCGAGGATGTGCTCAAACAGGCAAGGAGTTCCCATGTTCTGGGGCACAAGCCCTGTCCTGCCCTTCACCCTGTTTCTGATTGCTGTGTCTCTTGGGTGCAGGGCTACCTCTGGAAGAAGGGCCAGCTGAGGAGGAACTGGTCGGAGCGGTGGTTCACACTGAAGCCCAGTGTCCTGAGCTACTATATGAGTGAGGATCGGAAGGAGAAGAAGGGGAGCATCGCGTTGGACAGGCACTGCTGTGTGGAGGTATGGCCCAGGCCATGCTCAGCTCAGGGGCAGGAGACCCCGGAGACCCCCTTCAGACTCCAAGAAGAGGAACCCAAGAATATGCAATTTCACATCCACGAGTGTGGCAGAGCCAGTCCCACGGCTGAAAGAAGTGGGGACATAGTGGGGTACAGGGGGTGATGCCATCCCGTGTCCTCTCCCTACAGGTGCTGCCTGACCGGGATGGGAAGAGGTGCATGTTCTGCGTGAAGACCTCTTCCCGCACCTACGAGATGAGCGCCTCCGACACCCGGCAGCGCCAGGAGTGGACACTAGGTCTGTGCCACCCTGTGCCCCCTCCCCAGCTTCCCTGTGGCCCCCCCGCCCCGTGTCCCCAGTGACTGTCCCCTTCCCTCCCCAGCCATCCAGACAGCCATCCGGCTGCAGGCTGAGGGCAAGAAGTCCCTGCACAAAGACCTAAAGCAGAAGCGACGGGAGCAGCGCGAGCAACGGGAGCAGCGCAAGGCGGCCAAGGAGGAGGAGATGCAGCGGCTCAGGCAGCTCCAGGAGGAGAAGGAAAGGAAGCTGCAGGAGCTGGAGCTGCTCAAGGAGGCCCAGA
>NW_010426798.1:4414-4861 GCF_000710305.1 Buceros rhinoceros silvestris | reverse complement strand
AGATCCAGCTGCGGGAGGCTGAGCAGGTGGGTGCATCTTCACGGCGTGTCCAGAGCTGCATCGCTCGTGGGGTGGGTGGTTCCATCCCCTTCCCTTGCCCAAGGCTGCCCCGGGGGGTTGGAGGAGCTTTTAGGAGCGTGACCCGCTCTTGCAACAAGGCTGCTGCCACCCACCATCTCTGGGCTCCCAGGGGCTGTATGTGACCCAGTGACAAGGGACAGAGGGGTCAGCACCACCATGTGTGAGATACCAGAGGAGCAGAAGATGAGGACACCCTGCCCCAGGGTGTGTGAAGCTGGGGGGCAGGTGAGAGGCAAGTGCCGCAATGGCCAGGAGCCCGTTTCTGACCTTGCAGCCAGTGCTGGCTCCAAATCGTCAAATCCCAGAATCGTTCGGGCTGGAAAAGCCCTTTCAGCTCCTCGCGGCCACCCACTCCCCCAGCACCGC
>NW_010426798.1:3561-3839 GCF_000710305.1 Buceros rhinoceros silvestris | reverse complement strand
CCTCTTCAGCCACTGGTGGCCAACTCCTCCAGGGTCTTTCCCCCAGGCAGTTTCTAGACATGACACTGAGTGTCTAGACACGACTCCTGAGCCAGGAAAAGCCTTGCTTTGGAGCTCCCTCCATGGGCTGGCCCTGGAATGGGAGATGCCTGGCCCCATCCACCCAGGGCTGCAGGGTAAGGGGGTCCTGGGGATGATGGTGGTGACTCTGCCAGCGCTGACGGCTCCTGTCCCTGCCGCAGGCTCGCGCCTCCCTGCAGGGGGGGGTGGGCCTCAAG
>NW_010426798.1:1069-3513 GCF_000710305.1 Buceros rhinoceros silvestris | reverse complement strand
GCTCCTGTCCCTGCCGCAGGCTCGTGCCTCCATGCAGGCGGAGATGGTCCTGAAGGAAGCAGAAGCGGAGCGTCAGCGCAAGCGCATCATGGAGCTGGAGGACATGCAGGAGCGTCTCCAGGAGGCCCTGCAGCAGGAGGTGAAAGCAAGGCAGGACGAGGAGTCTGTGAGATACGCACAGGCCAGGTAGGACCAGGACATCCCTGCTCCTCCTCGACCAGCCCCAGTCCCAGGGCAGTGGCTGGGCATGAGGACACACTCCGCAGGGCAATGCAGCGCCTCCCCGGATGTGCTGGCGACTTCCCAGTATGCCAGCAAGGATGGGAGAAACTTGTGGATGAGTGGCAGAGGGATATCCTCACCTCTTGCTCTTCATCAATAGGCTACTGGCTGAGGAAGAGGAGAAGCTGAAGCAGTTGATGAAGCTGAAGGAGGAGCAAGAGGAATATATTATCAAAACTCAGCGGGAGAAGCAAGTCCTCAAGCAGGAGATGGAGAACAAGAACAAGTGTCTCGAAGAGGCGCAGAAGCAGCTGGAAGAAGTGAGAGTGAACAGGCAGCGGGTGGACCAAGACGTCATGGTGAGATCACATCAGTGCCACGTCCCTTCATGCCGTGAGCCCCGGGGACTTCCCAGCCCTCCCTGAGTCACCTCCATGCCAGGGAGGACCTGGCAGCTTTGGGGAGAAGCTGGCACTGTCTGGGGGGGTTCTGAGCAGCGCCATGTGCAGGCATGGGGTGATTCGGTGGCTGAGATGGGACAAGCGTGTCCTGCCCCAGGGGACAATGCTGGTGTCCAGAGCAATGTTGACAGTGGGAGTGGGGAGGATTGGAGGAGCAGAAGACCTAGAGGACGGTGAGCTGGGCCTCTAGTCCGGAGGGAGCCTTATTCGGCTTAATCCAGGCTTACTCGGGGAAGGGAAACTCCCACGGTCCTGGGCTGGGGGCTCACCCCTCTCCTCCACCCCTCCCAGGCTGCCCAGCGGAAGCTGCGACAGGCCAGCACCAACGTCAAGCACTGGAACGTCCAGATGAACCGACTGATGCACCCTATCGGGCCGGGAGGTACGAGACCGGCCATCACACCCCCCTGCCCCTCCTGGGGCACCAACCCAGTCTCCCACCCATCTTTCCCTCTTTGGGGCCATCTAGTGTTTGAAGGACCCCCACCTTTCAGAGAAGATACCCCAAAACCTCGGGCAAGGAGAGACCCCGCCACCCTTTTCCTTAGCTTGAAAGGTCAATTTGGACCCCAGGTGAAAAATCCTCTTTTTCTGTCTGTCCCCAGACAAGCGTACGAACGTGAGTGGAGGAGGCTTCGCTGGCTACCAACCCCTCCTCTCCCACAGAGATTCTTCCCTCAAACTCAAGCAGAAAGTGGAGGATAAAGGCAGTGACCCCACGAGGGACAACAGGAAGGAAAACGTGAGCAACGGTGGAAATAGCAGCGTGCCGCCAGCCCCGAACGTGGACACCATGGCCACAGAGCCCACCAACTAGCCCAGCACAGACTGCAGGGCCAGCACGTCCCTCCGAGTGGACACAGTCAGTGGAGACAGCCACCTCTGGATGGAGACAAGTGGGGACCAGCACAGAGCCTGGAGGTGACCACACACCTCCAGGCAGAGATGCTCCCGTTTTCACCAGGGCTGCAGCCACGACGTGCCAGGAGGCTCAAACAGGCCAACAGTGGGGCGAAGGTAGCAGAACCACCTCCTCTGGGCTGCCCAGGGGCAGGGGTAGCACCTGGAATCAACCCCCCAAACTCTGGTTTCCGCCCTGCTTAAAAGAAACCTGCCAGTGGGTCTGGAGTGTGTGGCTTGGGGCTGCAGCTCCCCCTTGGTTTCTACCACTGACCCTTCTGCATCGCCCACTGCACCCATGGGCGTGTGGCCCTGGCAGACTGAGTGGTGCCTTCTGACCCCCTCCACAAAGGCTGGGGCGTCCTTAACTACCACGTGCCACCTGAAGGTTGTTGTTAGTCACTGGAGTCACGTAGATGTTAGCAGAAACCAACAGGCAATAAAGCTTTTGGAGCCGCTGGCCCGCAGACCTCTTTCCCCGCAGGCACCAGCCCTCCCTCCTTGGCAGCGCCGGGGGGTTGATTCCCACTGTGGGGAAAAGCCCAGTAAAAGAAATTGGATGCCACCAGTGGAAAGAGGCTCCATCAGTGGATTGGGGGTTGGTCTGTGGAGGGCCAAGAGGGACAGGGATGCTGGTGAAATGGCCATAGATGATGCGCTCCCCTCGGGGTGGCAGGGCTGGCACAGGGGTAATGTCCGTGAGGGCAAACACCTCCATATATTCATTAAGTGCTTGTCCGGGAAGGTAACAGTGCTCTGCCCTTCGTTTAGGTCTTTGCCCTTGGGCTGCAGGACTCCCTGTTTCAGGAGACCTGGAGCAGGATCCAGTCCAGGGCAACAGCAAAGACCCCCCAGGGGCCA
>NW_010426798.1:0-962 GCF_000710305.1 Buceros rhinoceros silvestris | reverse complement strand
GGCCCGCCTGAGCCGGGAGCCGCTGGATGTGGCAGCTCTTCGGTAACACGGGCCTGGCCCGTCTCCTCCAGCTCCCCGAAAAACTGAGACCAGAGGCCAAGTCTGGCAGCAAACCCCCAAGCACACCGAAGCCAACCCACCCCGGCACCACGGGCAGTTTCTGCAAGCGCCAGTCCTTGAACATTCTCCTTTCTCCTGGACCTTGGGGTCTTTATCACACGGGACACAGAGTCCCCACTCGCAGAACGGGCCCCGGGCACTGGTAGCAAACCCTGCGTCAAACCCTGCGTCAAACCCCGCGTCACAGTTGCTCGTGCTGATTAACTGCCCTTCCTTCTGTAGGGTGATGACAATCTATTTCCTACTCGTGTGGTTTCAGCCTTTGCTCTTCCCCCACCTCAGCCTTTCTTTTTTACAATTATTTTTCATCGTGCCTGACTGCGAGAGAGGCTGTTTCTGTGGGTGCCAATGGAGCGACGCAGCTGCCTGGGGACAAAGTGGCTCTGTGTGCCTATGAGAGTGACAGGGTGGCCCCGTGCCCCCATCCCACGCAGCCTCGCCGACACACAGGGAGGGCACGGGTGGCTGCAGCCCTTGCAATGACAGCCACGGTGACACTGGCCTTGCGGGGGCTGCAGGTCAAGTTCATCAACTCTCCTCCTCCTTCCCACTGTGCTGGGACACAGAAGCATGGCCCTGAGCAGCAGCATGGCTCCACTGGCGCCAGGCAGTCCCCATCCAGATATGGGGCCCTGTGCCACCCTGGCCAGACCATGTGGACGCGGGAGCAGCCGAGCTCTGTGTAACTGCCGCGTGAACAGGGCCTGTGCTTTTTAAATGTAACAGCACGCATCGGATCAGCCCCCGCTGTGGTTTACCCAGGGTGTGAAGGCATAAAATTAGCTCCATCCGAGACCTCAAGTAACAGCATCGTCAGCAGAAAACTTGCATCCCCCCGCGGC
>NW_010426797.1:36438-37048 GCF_000710305.1 Buceros rhinoceros silvestris | reverse complement strand
AGCGTAACGGCAGCGCGGAGACCCTGCACAGCTTCATGCAAAGCGTCGCCTCTCAGAACTACCGAAACCTGTGGTGCCGGGCTCACGGCCTCTACGTGCGGCCGTACCGGCACGCTGATGCGCCACCCACCATGCCGGCCCTGGATGCGCTGCGAACCGCCCTGCAGAAGGTTTACGGCTGTTGTCCTCCTGCCCCAACGTGCTGCAGGCAGAAGCTCTGCTGGAGTCGGCCAACATGCTGTACATCGTCTACCCTTACGTGCAGTTCTGTCTGCATGACATCGTGACTTTCAGCCCGGCCAAGCTCACCAACAGCCACGCCAAAATCCTCTTCCTCCTCTTCCACGTGCTGCAGGCTGTCCTCCTGCCCCAACGTGCTGCAGGCAGAAGCTCTGCTGGAGTCGGCCAACATGCTGTACATCGTCTACCCTTACGTGCAGTTCTGTCTGCATGACATCGTGACTTTCAGCCCGGCCAAGCTCACCAACAGCCACGCCAAAATCCTCTTCCTCCTCTTCCACGTGCTGCAGGCCATGAGGGCTTGTCACCAGGCAGGGCTGGCCTGTGGCGCCTTTTCCCTTAGGGATGTGGCTGTGGGTTGGAAGACGCG
>NW_010426797.1:35713-36195 GCF_000710305.1 Buceros rhinoceros silvestris | reverse complement strand
GAAGCGCCCCCCCTGCCAGCAGAGCCTCCGAGACCTGGTGCTGCGGTGGGTGCACGGGCAGGTCAGCAACTTCGACTACCTTATGAGTCTAAACGCTTTGGCTGGGAGGAGAATGGGAGACCCCAATTACCACCCGGTTCTTCCGTGGGTGGTGGACTTCACTACCAAAAATGGCAAGTTCAGGGACCTAAGGAAATCCAAGTTCCGACTCAACAAGGGAGACAAGCAGCTGGACTTCACCTATGAGATGACCAAGCAGGCGTTTGTTGCTGGTGGGTCAAGTGGGGAGCAGCTCCACGTCCCCCATCACATCTCTGATGTCCTTTCAGATATCACCTACTACGTGTACACAGCTCGGAGGACGCCCAAGGCGGTGCTGTGCTGCCACGTGAGGTCCCAGTGGGAGCCCAACGAGTATCCGGCCAGCATGGAGCGCATGCAGAGCTGGACCCCGGACGAGTGCATCCCAGAGTTTTATACGG
>NW_010426797.1:34148-35605 GCF_000710305.1 Buceros rhinoceros silvestris | reverse complement strand
TCCATCCACCCGGACATGCCTGACCTGGACGTGCCGTCTTGGTGTAGCTCCTACGAGGAGTTCATCGAAGTCCACCGCATGCTGCTTGAGAGCCGGGAAGTCTCTCAGGACCTCCACCACTGGATTGATCTCACTTTTGGGTACAAGCTGCTGGGGAAGGATGCTGTCAAGGAGAAGAACGTCTGCCTTCATCTAGTAGACAACCACACGCATCTGACGACTTATGGAGTGGTGCAGCTCTTCGACCAGCCACATCCCAGGCGCATGGTGGGACCTGCCTACTCTCCCGCTGAAGCTCCAGCCATCGCCCGGCCTCTACTCCAGAACATCCAGGGGACTGTGTTTTTGGAGGACATCCACGGCCAGGTGATGGATGCAGTTAATGGGCTGGTCCTGGAGGCTACGCCCACTGAAACCACCTGGTCTGGGGAGAAACCCGTTGCCGGTGAGGATGATTTAGAGCAAGGCACGGAAGCCCTGGATTCGATTTCTGTGACGAGCAGAGCTGCTGATCAGCCCTGTGCCACTGTGCCTTCAGCACAGCCCTCCACCCTCCCTGCTTATGCCACCGACGGGAAAACCTCAGCTGTCCGACCCCTCCGTCGCAGCAAGGCAGGCGCTGCGGATCAGCTTGACATGAAAATCATGCTTCCCGAAGGCTTCAATCCGCTCCAGGCCCTGGAAGAACTGGAGAAACTGGACAATTTCTTGGTTAAAGGCTTAAGTAGCGAGATGGAGCTAACAGAGCAGCTGTGGGAAGAGCCGCCCCTGGGTCTCTCGGACCTCTTCCAGAGGGACATGCAAGCTTTGGGCGTTCTGGTGGCTGAGATTATATTTGCACCGAGGATCCGTCCTTCGAAGCCTGACGCGTCCCTGTTGGAGCGGTTCCTGCTGGTACGTCATCTGTGTCGCTACCATCCCAAGGAGATCCCGGCCCCGCTGCAGCACGTGCTGCAGGTCCTGCTGCAGCTGAGCGTGCCGGTGGAGAAGCTGCTGAAGCCCAGGCTGGGCAAGTGCGCGGTGCAGTTGTTTGAATATGAGCCCATCTCCCAGGGCCTCCCGCCACCCTGTCCCACGCAGCTCCTCAGTCCCTTCAGCTCTATTGTCCCCTTCCCCACCTACTTCCCAGCCCTCCACAAGTTCATTTTCACCTATCAGGCAGAGAAGATAGAGGATGAAGGTCAAGGCCGGGAACTTGTGTTCCAGCTGTGGCAGCAGCTGGAGGGGATCCTTTCTGACATCACTCCTGAAGGCTTGGAGATTCTTCTGCCCTTCATATTGTCGCTGATGTCGGAGGAGAACACGGCTGTCTACGCGGCATGGTACCTCTTTGAACCTATTGCTAAATCCCTGGGTCCAAAGAACGCAAATAAATATTTGCTGAAGCCCTTGATCGGGGCATATGAGACCCCCTGCTACCGCCACGGCAGGTTCTACCTCTACACCGACTGCTTTGT
>NW_010426797.1:32536-33980 GCF_000710305.1 Buceros rhinoceros silvestris | reverse complement strand
GCTGCCGCACATCCTGCAGATTCTCGTTGGCATCGAGGGCTCGCGGGAGGAGAGCAAGGCCCTCCTCGGCACGGCTGAGGATGACGAAAGCGGAGGGGAAAGCCCGGTGTCGTGCGTGTTTGGGGAGGAGATCAAAATGGACATGGAGCACGGCTCCGCTGCACTCGACCTGCTCGACTACACCTCTGGTGTCAGCTTCCATGACCAAGCCTACCTGCCCGAGAGTGAGGACTTCCAGAGCGGCCTCTATGTGGGGGAGTCCCTGCAGCCTCAGGAGCAGGAATCGCTTAGCCTCGGGCGGCTGAGTGACAAGAGCAGCGCCAGCGAGGTGTCCCTGGGAGAGGACAGGCCCACCGATGGCGATTCACAGAAGGACAAGAGCAGCTTGAAGTCGATGGACAGCAGCCAGGACCTGAAACAGAGCGAGGAGTCCGAGGAGGAGGAAGAGGAGCGTGAGGAAGAGGAGCACGATGATGCCACAGTTGATGCAGAGCTGACAGTGGCCGTGGATGCTGGTGCCTCGGTGGATGTCACCCTGGCTGATGACAGCAGCGAGCCAGAGGATGGAGAGGGAGAGGAGCTGCCGGATCACTCCGATGACAAAGAGCAGACCATTCTCCTGGGTAAGACCCCGTAGCGTTGAGCCTTTCTGCTGGGCGCGGCGGTGCGGGGAGAAGGGGAGAGCATGGGAGGGACTGCGCTGGGGCTGTCTGTGCTCCCAGCTTGGGGACAGCGATGCAACCAGCATAACAGGCCTGGGCTCCACTGGCACGTGTGGCTCTGAGAGCCGGGAAGCTGCCTGCGGGGCCGGCAGGGTCTGGGCAGAGCCGGGTGACAGCGAAGCTGCGCCGAGCCAGGCTCCGTCCTCGTGACTGTTTGTGTTTTGCAGACACAGCCTGTAAGATGGTGAGGTGGCTCTCAGCCAAGCTGGGCCCTACCGTCACGTCCCGCTTCATCGCCAGGAACCTGCTCCGTCTGCTCACGTCCTGCTACGTCGGTAATGTCCGTGCCCCAAAGCAGCCTGCTGGGTGCCTGGTGGCCTGGGTGCAGCCGGCTGCCCCAGCTCATGCTATTGTCTCTGGGCAGGCCCTACCAGGCAGCAGTTTGTACCCAGCAACGACGAGAACAGTCCCCTGAGCACAGGAAATATCTACCAAAAGCGGCCGGTGCTGGGAGATC
The DNA here is from genome assembly GCF_000710305.1 of Buceros rhinoceros silvestris. NCBI lineage: Eukaryota > Metazoa > Chordata > Aves > Bucerotiformes > Bucerotidae > Buceros > Buceros rhinoceros. Next base: position 32,801 of record NW_010426797.1, on the reverse strand, counting down.
AGGTGTCCAGGCCGGTGCTGGCCTGTCTCGTGCATGTGGCGTACCTGTACGGAGAGCCCGTCCTCACCTACCAGTACCTGCCCTACATCAGCTACCTGGTTAGTACTGCCCGTTCTCCGCTGCTCGCGCGCGTCGGGGCTGGAGCCGTGTCCAGGCGCTAAAGGAGGATGCCCAGAATACAGCCCAGCCTCACCGGGAGCCTCCCATGGGAAAATCTGTGCCCGTTGGGCTCCCTCTGAGCACCTCTGGCCGCTTCGGCCGAGAA
>NW_010426797.1:29236-32398 GCF_000710305.1 Buceros rhinoceros silvestris | reverse complement strand
AGAGAAGGTGCTTTCACCCCCCGCCAGAAGCTCCAGACCACGGATGTGGCTGCGTACGTGGGCTTCGCTCTTTGGCCAGCCTCGGCCACCACGGGTCTGCGTCGGGCTGCCGCAGCCCCTCCTTCCCCGTCTCAGCCGGGGGCTGTCCCGGTCAGACCCGCAGAGAAAAAAGGGGTTTGTTTTTCCCTTTGCTGTGGTGAAACAGAGCTGGCACAAGGGTGGGCTTGAGATAACGGGTGGGCGGAGCAGCTCGGGCTGCTGTGGGGTTGCTGGAGCGAGTGTTTTAGAGGTCTGGATGGGCAGATAGGGGGTGAGCTGGGGAGAGGCCGAAGGTTTTTCAACTGTCTAAAAAATACTGGCAAGACCTACAGACTTTTCAGCTTGAAATTCGTAGCTGAAGAGCAAGAAGAAAATGTGTGTAATGCAGCTGGGCGAAACAACATTTTTTCATCAAAAGGAAATGTTTTGGGGTGTTTTAAACAGACTCATTTTTCATACTGCTCCTTTTTAGTGGTTATAAACACTTTGGTTGTGGATTCTTGTTCAACTGGAAAACTTCGATAGCTTTTTGATAATTGAAACGTAGAGGAGAAGAGGCCACAGCTGCTGCTGAAAGAAAACAAAAAGGCACTGTCAGTTTTTCCAGTGTCGAAGGGGAGATTTTTCAGGGGAAAAAATGCCATTTTTCAGCAAACTCTTTCTCCACCCAGTTGCAATCATAGCTCCAGCTGTTCTGCTTTGCTTTACTAAAATTAATGCTGGGGGGTGCTGGGGGGGTTAATACCCCTGAGAACGGCCTTTGGCACCCTGGTAGGAAAGGGCTGAACCTTGCGGGTCGCGCCAGGGAGAAAGTCAGCCCGTCCTGCAGGGTTTGGCAGAGCGGCGCTGCGAGGGGAAGAGCCTCGGTGCTGAGCTGGAAGATGGCAGGTGGACAAGAGCTGCAGCGGAAACCGGGAGCTGCTTGTGGCTCTCGTTACTGGCTCTTTTCTCGGGTGGCTGCTTTGACTCGGAGTTGGGAAAGAGGTCGATCCAGGCAGGAGTCTTCTAGCGTTGCTGCTGGTGCCGTTAACTCTTTGGCATCGCTGAAACGGCATCGGTGCGTTGTCAGCAGAAAAGGATGTGTCCTTCTGCCCAAGGAGATTGTCAGCAGCTGGATTTCGGGAGGTCAGCAGCAGGTTTGCCCATGATTTGGGCTTGGATATTTCCTGCTGGGACTGTTCCTCTGCAGGCCATGCATCCGGGCTCAACGTGACGCGGGGTGAAGACCCTGATTCGCGCTTCAAGCTGTGTGTAAGGAATAGGTTTCCCCTCTTCCTGTGCTGGCAAACGATGCTGTGGGGTGTCCAGGCTGGTGATGGTCTGGATCAGCCTGGGGTTGTCTCTCTCCCCTTGGAGTTTCCCAGCTTCGGGAGCATCCTGCAGGGAGATGGTCTCCAGCCTGTGAGCGTGGGGATGTGGTGCCCCGTTCTCTCCAGGCTCATCTCTTGTGCTGACATCTGTCCGCCAGTTTTCAGGCTTGTCCCTCCAGTGCCAGATGTGAGTTGCTGTAGAGGCCCAGTGCTCAGGTTCCTCTTCCATGGGCTGCGACCAGCACTACCGTGCTGGGTTTTGAAGCTGAGTTTGGGTGATCCTGGGACCACCCTTGACATGTTCTGCTGGGGAGGTGGTGGCCCTGGCACTGAAGGACTCCTTCTGCAGGTTGCGCCCGGTGGCGGATCCGGTGGTGGCCGGCTGAACAGTCGGAAGGAGGCAGGGCTCCTGGCTGCCGTGACACTGACTCAGAAGATCGTGGTGTGTCTCTCGGACACCACGCTGATGGACATCCTCCCCAAGATCAGCCAGGAGGTGCTGCTCCCGGTGCTGGGCTTCCTCACTTCGCTGGCCATCGGGTAAGCACTGCGGTCTGCTGAGCCATCAGCCAGGACTGGCACAACTCGGAACGGGGATTTGGAAATGGTTCTGTGAGGGCCGTAACAGCCCTGGGGTCGTGAGGCTGCTGATGGGCACGTCCTTGGACAGGACAGCATGCAGAGCACAGAGAGCTTGTGCTGCTCGAGCCCTCTGGGTAACAGACAAGGCAGGAAACACGAAGCAGAGGAGAGGAAAAAGGGATGTGTGGAGAGCAAGCTGGTAACGGATGTCCTCTCCAGTTTCCCCAGTGGTGCCCAGGCCCGTACTGTCCTGTGCATTAAGACAATCAGCCTGATTGCCTTGATCTGCCTGCGGATTGGGCAGGAGATGGTGCAGCAGCATTTGAGCGACACGGTGAAAAGCTTCTTTGGGGCGTTCTCACTGCTGCAGGAGCTGCAAGACCAGGTCAGTGGGGTGGGAGAGGTCCTCCTGCCATCCCCCAGTCCCCAGCTGCAGGAATGGGGTGGGGATAGCTGCACACACCAGCACTGGTGTCAGCAGCATCCAGCCCAGCCCGCGCTTGCGTCATTAATTACGTGGTGAGAGCGTCTGATCTTGGGTATCCTCCTGCTCCCTCTTGTCCAGGGGTTGTCGACGGAGTCACTGAGCAGCTGTGAGGTGCCAGTGATGGAGGTGCCCCTTTTGGATGGGAAGCTGCTGGCCCTGGATCCCTCCGTGCTGATGGAGTTACAGAAGGTGTTTAACCCCGAGATGGCCTACATCACCTACATCCCCTTCTCTTGCTTGCTAGGTACGGCTTGGCCACCATCTCCTAGGACTTGTGAGAGAGGTCCGTGCTCTGCGCAAGCATGCGGGACCTGAGCTCAGGAGAAGTCAGAGGCTGTGCTGGGGGACACCCTCAGCTCCTGCGCTGTGGCTTGGTCTGCTCGTTGGGTTGGGAGCTCACCAGGCTTCAGGCTGCTTTGGCTGGTGCAGCATGTGGCTGGCTTGTGGGGGACGTTGTGGTCACAGCTCTGTGCTCACCCTTGCTCCATTGTTGTTGTTGGTGGGGTGATGATGGGGAAATTCCTTCCCTTGAAGCCACCTTCTCTTTCTTCAGGTGATGTTATCCGGGTGGTGGTACCCAACCACTCGCTGGTTGAGAAGCTGGCCAGCCTCTACCTGGAGAATGTGAACCCCAAGAGCCTGCAGGTCGTTAGCCTGGAACAAACACCGAGCGTGGCGGGGCCAGACCAAGATACGCGGGGGACCGAGCCCTTCGCTAGCCACCACGCGGGCAATCAGTCTGGT
>NW_010426797.1:25202-29197 GCF_000710305.1 Buceros rhinoceros silvestris | reverse complement strand
GGGTCCAGACCAAGATACGCGAGGGACCGAGCCCTTCGCTAGCCACCACGAGGACAATCAGTCTGGTACTTTCGGGAGCGTGTTGGTAGGGAACCGCATCCAGGTCCCTGTGGACACACAGCGTGAGGGTCTTGGCTTGCTTCGCCTCAGTGCTGGCACTGATGGCTTTGTTCCCAGCTCATCCAGTGAGGAGAATACCCTGAAGCATGACCTGCCTCGCAGCACCCACATGCTGTGCGGGAACTGGCTGGCCTACTGGCAGTACGAGATCGGGGTGAGCCAACACGACCCCCGCTTCCACTTCCACCAGATCAAGCTGCAGAGTTTCTCAGGGCATTCAGGGGCCATCAAGTGCGTGGCACCGCTCAGCAGCGAGGACTTCTTCCTTAGTGGCAGCAAGGACAAGACTGTCCGCCTTTGGCCCTTGTACAACTACGGGGATGGCACCAGCGAGGTGCCACCGCGCTTCACGTACGCCGAGCACAAGAAGTCAGTTTTCTACGTGAGTCAGCTGGAGGCATCGCAGCACGTGGTGAGCTGCGATGGGACCGTACACATCTGGGACCAGTTCACAGGTAAGAAGGGAAAGGGTGAGGTCAGGCTCCTGTTGAAAACCAGTGCAGAACTGGAGATTTGCTGTCTCCCTTGTCTGTACATCTGCTGCTGTAATCCCTCGGTCATGCTTTCGCAGGCAAACTTCTCCGGACTTTTGATGAGTTAGACAGCAAAGTCCCCATCACCGCTGTGACCACCATGCCACCTCCCTATCACAGCATCTCTGTGGCCAGCGCAGACTCCGTGCTGCGGTTCATCGACCACAGGAAGCCAGGGCTACAGGTAGGGAGGCTGAGCCGCCCTCCTCCGTCCGTGTGCTTCATGGTGTCATCGTGGCTGGCCCAAAGCCAGCCCTGCTGCCTCCATGGAGGCCAGCTGGGCCTTGTCCCCTATGTGCTGGATCCCCTAGATCTTTGTCCCCACAGCAGCTGGGCTCTCTCTCTTGCAGCACGAGTTTCGCCTGGCCAGCGGGGTGAGCGCCGGGCTCATCCGCTGCCTGGCCGTCAGTCCCAACGGGCGCAGTGTCATGGCCGGTTTCTCCTCTGGTTTCATCGTCCTGCTGGACACCCGGACAGGACTCATCATGCGGGGGTGGCCTGCCCACGAGGGAGACATCCTGCAGATCAAGGTGAGAGGTCCAGCTGGGATCAGGGTGGGGGCTGCCTTGTGGGCCTCATCGATGCGCTGCGGTTGCATGGAGCATCCCTCTTCCTTCCAGCACGAGCTGCTTGGCAGGGCTTGTCCGCTCCCTCATCTGGGCGTTCCTCCATCCCTTGCTGTGTCCCTCAGAGGCCGCTCAAGCCCTCTGACCCCATGGTTAGTGCTGCAGGTGGCCGTTCTTGGTCCAGCCTGTGCTGACCGGCAATGAGCCCTCGCAGGTGTCAGCCCCTGCCGAGCAGAGCTGCAGCAGGGACAGGCGGGAGACACGTCTTCCGTGAAGAAGTGAATGTGTTGGTTTTCCCGCAGGGCTCTCAGCCCCCCTGGGAGAGCGTCACTCTAATGAGTAACTCTTGTCCATATTTACCCACCCTCAGGGAGCAGCGCCGGAGCTCCGGTGTCCTCGACCCACATGCAGGTTAAACAAAGTTCAGCGGTGTGGGTTGTTTACCTTCTCGCTAGCTCTGCTAATAAGCAGCTCCAGGCTTCTCCTTCCGTCAGCAGCGTTTGCTGCCGTGAGAGAGCCTCTCAATTGCTTTTCCTGAGAAGGAAAATAATCTGCCAGGTGGTTGGATGGTGAGGGAAACACATGCTAATCTCTTTACCCACTGCGGTGGTAACAGATGATAAATTAGTTGTGCTGAGTATCAGGATGTTGTTGAGAACAGACACAGCCGCCTCTTGGAGGACAGTGCTAGAGGAGGTTGCCAGCTACCAGAGAGTCCTGTAGCTTCCCGGATGCCTTGTTAATACTGCTCAGCACCGTCAGCTGTTTGGAAATGGCTGGGACTGTCCCAAGGGATTGCACTGGGACTGCTGGATTACGGGCAGCTACCTGCTAATCTCGTTTGCGGGACAAGATTGAGCAGTATTGGGTCACTGGCCTCTCCTCTCCCACAGGCTGCAGAGGGCAATGTGCTCATCAGCTCCTCTTCGGATCATTCCCTCACTGTCTGGAAGGAACTGGAGCAGAAACCTTTGCACCACTACAAACCTGCATCTGAACCCATCCACGCGTTTGACCTGTACGGCAACGAGGTGGTCACTGGCACTGTGGCCAACAAGATCGGCGTCTACTCCATGCTGGAGTCCTCAGCCCTGCCCATCAGCACCACCAAGCTGAGCTCAGAGAATTTTCGGGGTACTCTGACCAGCCTGGCGGTGCTGCCCACGAAATGCCATCTCCTGCTGGGCTCAGACAACGGTGTCATACGCCTCCTGGCGTAGTGACCCCCGGCCCAGCAGCTTGTGGCGGTCCCACCACACTGGTGGTAGAGCTGAAAGCCAGCAGCGCCGCTTACGGAGGAGGCAGAATTAGATATTTCTGAAGAGAGGGTGCAGCGGAGAGGTGTACTTGTTAGTGAGCACTCGGTAACACATCTCTAACCTCTTTCTGTATCTTTAAAAAGAAAAAAGCCATAACTGAGAAACCTCCACTGCTGCTGGGAGAAGTACTGGGCATTGTAGGTCATGTCACCCCTGCAGAGCGGCCTGGAGCTTTCCGTACCATGTGTGCCTGATCCCCAGGGGACTGTGAGCTGCCCTCCAGAGTCATATGGACCACAGGTATCCTCCCTCCTTCAGTTAAGGGGTAAGAGGAGCCTCATGACAAGAACACAACCATATAGCTCCTGCCACCTGCACTTCCCCTTCACTTCCACTCCTGAACCACTGAGCGAGGACAGCTTACGCTGGGCCTGGGCACTGCCGCCCTCGGAGCTGTGTGGTGCCAGGCATCTCCCCCTCCTGTGGTCTGGGTGCAGAGCCCAGGGGATGTACTCGTTAGGTTCTGCTGGCTGAGGTGGAGCCCGCATGGGAGGAGGAGAGGTTAACTAGAGCACTCGTGCTGCCTTACTGGCTCCGGGGCAAAGACTGGAGTGGATGTCAGCCAAGGCACAGACCCCGTCTGCTCCACCAGTTCATTCAGGAATGGGCTGCTGCAGAGGGACAGTTTGGGACGGGAATGTCACCCTCTGGGGAGGCCAGGCTAGATGCTTCCATGAGGATATTGGCTTGTGGAGCAGCAGGGTAGGGATGGACCGTTGTTGGTTCCTGCCCCAGCAGTGCTGCATCCAAGGGGTGAGGAGTGCCCAGTGTGCCACACACTGACCGTTTCTCAAGAAATCCTCCTCCTAAGCCTCTCCTTTGTGCTGGTCAGTCTCCTGGGGAAGACAGGACAGCAACAAGGTGCTCAGTTTTGTCCCCTCCTGCCCTTGCAGGGTGAAAGCCAGGAGATGTGATCCAGCATGGTCCCCTTCTGACCTTCCCCTGGGACAGCACCGTCTGTTCCCACCCCGCAGGCAGGGAGAGTGCTCTCTGACCCAGCGGTGGGAGCAGTTGCCTCACTTCTTTCTATTGCAGCCCTTTTCCCATCCTTCCTGCAGCCTAATCAGAGCCAGTATCAGGGGAGCGGAAGCTCTTATCTTGGGTAGAGGAGGAGCCTGCTGTGGATTATTCTGGGTAGAGAAAGGGCTGTCATCCAACTGCCAGTTGGTCTCGGCCACCTGCAGCTGGGAGGGCTGCCCTCCCTCCCGGGAGGGTGTGAAGGTGAGCGGTTGGCCCTTGCTGTCCTTCCCTACCCAAGGGGAGCTCTCAGTCCTGTGTTGCCTATTAACCATTTGCAATAGATGTAAATATTTACTTCTAATAAACTCTTTGAAAGAGATGCAGAGACGGCTGTGGGGGGGAGCTTTGTGCTGGAGGGGCCCAGGGGCAGGGTGGTGCTGGGCTGGGGATGCTGGCTGCAGCTCTGCAGCTCTGGCAGCCAAAGCCACAGCTCTGTG
>NW_010426797.1:21780-25109 GCF_000710305.1 Buceros rhinoceros silvestris | reverse complement strand
CTCTGTGTTCCTGGGTGAGCTGCAGGAGGGGTGCTGTGAAGATGCCCTGGGTGTAAGGTAGGGTTCTGCCACGCAGGGACTTGGATCTGCTTTCCAAGGGCAGGTAGCTCCCCATGCTGCAGCGGCATGTCCCAAAGCAGTTCCAGGTTATGGAGCTCAGACCTGTCTCCTTTCCACTCCTTCCCAGCGGCTGGGGTGGAGCTGCTGCAGAGAACGGGTGACTGCAAGTGCTGCGATCCTGGTAGCATTCCCCGCTGCTCCTTAGGGACTCCCCTCACCCTGAGGTCATGAACAGAACCAGGAGCGGATCACCATTGCTTCTGCACGTGGCACCAAACTGTGCAGGACAGGACCGCTGGAGTTCTGCCCGAGACTCGTCCTCCGTGCCACCACAGCTGTGCGTGCGTGCTGCAGAGGCCGGCACCGGGGCCAGCTGCCCGGGCAGAGCCCCAGGGGAGGTACCAGCTGCTCTGGGCTCAGCCCAGCCTGAGCATCGCTGCCTCCTGCTTGGGTATGTGGCCACGGGGCCTTGGGAACCAGCCATCTGTCAAAACCGGTGCCTCGCGCTTGCTGCAGCAGAAGCAGCCGGGATACAGGGAGAAAATATCTGGGGGTTTCTGAAAGAAAATTCCCGAAGCAGAGAGAGCCCCGTGGCAATAAATACCAAGCCCTACATTTTCACAAAGGTTATGAATAGAGGAGCACATTCCCAGTACAGGGAGGATGTGGAAATCCGAGCCACTACCAGGGAGAACCGACCGCATGTAGCTTCTGCTGATGGGAGTTTTAGAGCTGGTAAACTCGGTGTCAACATTGTCTCGAGGGTACAGCAGCACAGCGTCTCCCCATCTCCAGCTGCAGCACGGATTCACTCTTGCCTCCAAACAAATGATGCTGTAGGTCAATATTTGCCTGACAAATTCTCAAACAGGGGGTGGTGCTGAAGGTCGCTGCCGGCGGGTAGGAGAGGTGGGCTGGCCGAGGGACTGCGTTTGCCCCACATACAGCTATCGGCCGGGCTAGAGCAGGTGCCAGCTCCAACGTGGACACGAACCTCAGGTAAGGGGCAAGCAAATGAGGATTTGACAGTAAATGGGGGCTCCTGCAGTAAGCGAGTGTGTCTCTGGCAGCGGGAGGTGGTTTTGGCAGAGGGTTAAAGGATAGGCACCGCCAGGGAGGAAAGGGTTATTGGGGTTCTATGTGGCTGCAGGATTTGGGGTGAGGGAGGAGGGGGAATGAAGCCTCAAACTTTGCTGCTTCCCCTGGGGTCACAGCCCAGGAGTTTGGGGTGAAAGCAGGGACCGCTCGGAGAGGGGAGAGCAGCCCCGGGAATCCAGCGCACAGCAGCTGTGCCGAGGGCTGCGCTTTGGTATGGAGGCTGTATGTGAAGAAAAAGATGCTGTTTCTGCCTGAAGAGGCTGGGTGAAGTGTGGGTGGGGGTTTGTGCGTGGCCCTGGAAGCCCTGCTCCCCGTCCTGTCCAGGAACTGGAGTGCGGGGGTGGGAGCGGCTGAGTCTGCCAGCAAAGGGGGAAGGCAAGTGCTGGGAAGGGGAGGACTCTCTTCCAGCACATATTGCTGAGAAACTGCTCTGGCATTGCATTTCCCCCCTGCAAAGCCCCTCTCAGCCAGCCCTTGCTGAGCGCCGCAGCCCGCTGAGGCAGGTCAGTGTCCCCGCTGCCGGGAGCCCGGGGCACAGCGGAGGGTGCTGTGCCCAGACCTCTGTGGTTTTGGACAGGAAAGGAGCAGAGGCTCTGGTCTTCTTCCAGAGGCACGGTGTGTGCAGGACTTGCCATCCAGAGAAATGAGGGCGGCAGGGTCAGAAACGTGGGATCCGAGCAGGAGAGCGGGTGTAGGAGCCTGGCTGCGGGTACAGCTCTGTGCTCCTGCCCGTCCCTGCTCCCCTCTGATTTCGCTGCCTTGGCGTTGGACCCGCGAGTCCTCTGATGTTTCTCTGCAGCATTGTTCAATCCCCTATTGTTTTCCTGCGCCAACCTGTTTGGCCAGGTGGATGATTTTCTCCCCGTAGAGCTGAACAGGCTCAGCTCGCGCTGCCAGCCAGCTGGAAATCGCTCCTCTCTGTTGCAGAAACATGGTGTTCCTCTGGGCGCTGTGGCTGCTTGGCCTGTCCGCTCTGCACTGTCACCTCAGGGTAAGTCGCTTCGCCCCAGCGATGGTGGGACCTCCGCGGGGCGAGCCCAGCCAGCAAAGAGCAAGGGGAGCGAGGTGGCTCTCCTGCACCAGACCATGGGGTGAATAGCGCGGGAGAAGCCCTGGAGGGCAGGTTGGTGGAGGATGCTGCTTCCCCGCTCTGGGCTTAGCCTGTGCCCTGGTACAGCAAGGTTTCTAACCCTTTTCCCAGCTAATGTGGCTGTGGATATTGTCATTATTCAAGTGGATTTCTGTAGAAAGTATTTGGAAACTTGGCTTCGACTGTATTTAACGACCATGACCTTCAGGGGCTAACAGGAGGCTGTTTAATAACAGCTTTTTTTTTTTTCTCCTCCATTTTCAATCCCGATCCCTGTCCGATCCGAGATTGCAAAACCACTCTCTAGAGGATTCATTCTTTTGTACCATTCTGGCCTGGACCCTTTCAAAACAAATCCGGTATCTGCAATCTCTCCCAGCTCCTGCCCACTCCCACCACCCCCCGGTGGACCCCCTGCCCCTGGGTCTGCCGCCGAGCCCTGCCCATGCTGTGGGGACTGCCCCAGCCAGGCTGTGCTGCCCTCTGAGCTGCCCCCTGGGGAAAGCGCTAGGGGTGGGGGCAGAAAAGACTGGCTCCTGCCCACTCCCACCACCCCCCGGTGGACCCCCTGCCCCTGGGTCTGCCGCCGAGCCCTGCCCATGCTGTGGGGACTGCCCCAGCCAGGCTGTGCTGCCCTCTGAGCTGCCCCCTGGGGAAAGCGTTAGGGGTGGGGGCAGAAAAGACTGACTGGAAGTTCAGAGGGAATGATCTGGGACCTGACTTTGTCTCTCTGTTGGTTCCCCCCCTCCCCGTTTACAGTTTTCTTCGGCACATGCCATCGAGCAAAAGCGTATCACCTTTCTCGAGGACTGGGGGGCGAAGGTAAGCGACGCCCGGTTCCACCCGAGGGGACTGAAGTTTCGCTGTGGTGTTCGCAACGGCTGTCCGGTTTGTGCTGAGACAGGATGAGTCCAGGCAGCGCAATCAGCAGCGAGAAAGTCCATCGTTGTGCAGGCTCCCCTCCCCTCCTCACCCACTGCTGCCCCAGCACCGGGCTCCTTCCTTGTGGAAGCTCCAGCCTAAATAACTGGGGGGCGTATGGAGTAAACACCCGTAGCTGCTGCGTGCACGGACTGGGGGG
>NW_010426797.1:12730-21528 GCF_000710305.1 Buceros rhinoceros silvestris | reverse complement strand
CGTCATCCGGATGCTGGTGGGAACAGAGAGAGCTGAGGAAAAACCCAAGTGTTTAAGACCATGCAAATGTGAGGACAGTAGCAGCAGTGCTACAGGCTAAAGCTTAGAAAATTGGAAAACGAATTTGGAGAGAAAAGGGATGGAATCGAACTGACAAGTCAAGAAGAAGCAGGTGCCTGGAGGAGGATTTGAGCCAAAACGGATCAGGGCTGTGACAGCAGTAGAAGGTGCTGACCGGTGCACAGGGCAGATCAGCAGTCCTAAATTATGTGAGAGGAGGTGGGGAAATCGAGGCTAAGGAGATGGATCTATAAAGGGTGAAGGCACAGGAGGCGGCAGTTCTTGCCCTCAGAGCTTGCCCGCTGGGCTCGTTTGCCTGGAGCAGCCCCGAGGGCAAGTGCGGGAGGAACCGCTGCAAGACTCACTCCCTCTGTTTGTTTTCCCAGGATACGAGCCCTTCTCTTTTCCACACTCACTTTTAACCTTAGGGTTAAAAGGCAGAACAAAGCGAATACACCACCAGAGCAGGGAAGCTGGAGAATTTCCTCAGCCCATTTAGATGTGCAGTGAAACTCCCGTGGGAAGGCAGAGCCAGGCTCCTGCTGTCCCAGCACTATCCTTCTCATTTCTCCCCAGGATGTGAAAAGCGCTGGAGTTGTCCAGGTTGCTCTGCCGGGAGCCACCCGCCCTGTGCCGAACGCTGAGCTGGCAGACATCACCTATGACGACTTCCAGGGGATCGATGAACCCACGTTACCTTTCACCACCACCTCGCTCGGCACGAGGAATGACAGGGCTGTGGGCTGTCACGACCAGCAACCATCCGGGCAAAGTGCCTCTTCCGAAGAAGAAGGAGAGGCTGGAGGTAAAACCTGTGAGATGACTCAGAAGAGGAGCCGGAGGCTAGCAGACAGCTTGATGAGATTCAGCATCGATCTCCTGAGAGCGGTCCAGCTGGAGTCCAACAGAACCAACGTGATCATGTCCCCCCTCAGCATCGCCCTCGCCTTGGCTCACCTGGCACTGGGTAACTTCTTAGTGACCAAAGCACCGTTCCCTGCCCTCCCCTGTACCCCCTCCTGGAGGCAGCAGGAACCAGGATGCAAATTGCAAACACTAAATATGGCAATATTCCAGACATTCCACACTTCATTTTACTCCTGCTGCTTGAATTAGGTACGATCACAACCGCAGCTGCCCTCCACAGCCCTGCTGAGGCTCCCGCCCTCCTGCCTCTTCTGTAAGGCACAGTGTGTTTCTGGCAGGGGGCAGCTGGAGTAGTGTCCCTGCTTTCCACCCCATGGGCAGGACCTAACGGGAGTTTGACTTTGCGTTTTAGGAGCAGCCAATCAGACAGAGAAGCACTTGCTGGAGGTGATCCACCTGGAGTCAGAGCCCTGCCTGCACCACGTGCTGGGCACCCTGCGCAGAAGGCTCACAGCATCCACCCTCAGCCTGGCGTCGCGTCTGTACCTGCAGAACGGTGAGAGCTGGCGCAGGGGGGTCCGCACTGGTGGCGGATGCTGCCATACTGGGAGACATCTCCGTTTCTCTAAGCGCTCCTCCGGGGGAGTGGCGTGCCACTGGCTGAGCCGCTGAGCAAATTTTTTTTCAGTGTCTGATTTTTTCGGTGTCTGAAGAGTTCTTCCCCCCTGCCAGGATTTGAGGTGAAAAAGAAGTTCCTGGAGGATTCAGAGCAATTCTACGGAGCAAAGCCCATGACCCTTTCTGGGATCAGGGAGGATGACCTCGTAGCCATAAACGAGTGGGTAAAGGAAGCGACCAATGGGCAAATACCCACCTTCCTACAGCAGCTCCCTGCAAACACGGTGATGCTCTTGCTCAATGCGATCCACTTCCATGGTGAGCTCCACAGCCTTGTTCAAGAGGAGGAGTTAGAAATCTGCTCGCTTGCTGTAAGCGCGGTGGCTGAATGGCTTCTCCTTTCCTGGCTTCCCCAAAGTCAAGCTGCTCGGTCGCCTCTTGTTCAGCTGCTGTTCCTCTTGCTAGGTTTCTTTACAGTCATGATTCCCAACTGCTGCATGTGTGCTAAAAATGTTACTCAGCAGCAGAGCCAGAACGCAGCAGGTGGAACCTGCAGTATTTTTGCCTCCTGGTTCAGCATCCCAGGCAGCGGCACATCGCTGCTCCTCTTAACCAGGTCACACACCAAGCACAGAGCTGGGAGGCAGCTTCTGCGGGTTTCTTTCTGACCAGAGCACAGCGGTCAGGCACATCTTCCTCTCTGGGTTGTGCATGGGAACACAGACCAAACACCTCCAGTGTAAATCTGCAACTGTTTCAGCCTGGTCTTGGAGCTCTGTTTCACCTTATTCAGCGCAGAGGCAAAACTCCTCATTTTTCAGAGCACAAACACCACTGCTTTATCTTCATAGCCTTCAGAAATCTCCCACGCTGAGGCATAAGGATTAATCCTCACTCTCTTTGTTATTCCATAGTCGCTCTCTGGAAGATAAAAGCTTCCTGCTGCCAGGGCTCTTCCAGCCTTGGTACTGCTCCTCTTCACTGTGTTTCTCCTTGCCTGGTCGCCATCTGCCTTGCTGGAGACAGACAGGAGGAGCGTCAGCTAGGCACTGCCTGATTTCCTACCCAGGTTTAACTCGGTTGTTTTCCAAACTTTGCTTTGGGCAGGGTATTGGAGCACTCAGTTTGATGCTAGGTTCACCAGGCCAGATGTATTCCACCTTGACAACGAGTTTGTGGTCCCCGTGGAGATGATGATAGCCCAGAAGTACTCCTTGAGCTGGTTTACGCTGGAGTCTCAGGACTTACAGGTAGGGCTCCTTTTGACTGGACTTTCCTCTTGCTGTTGTATTTCACTGACTGCAGCTATTCTCTTAAAAAAACCAAATGTCTTTTAAGAGGCAGAGCACACAAAGATTTAATAAGCATCCTTTGTCCCTTTGTCCTTGCTTCCAGCGGGAATGTGGGATCTTCACTCTCAACCTCTAGGAAAAACCACAAAGAGATATTCCCACTAAGTGGGAATTGATGGAGTGTGAAAGCCCCGAGTTAAAGATAAATGAGGAAATATGGAAAGGGATTTCCTCAGACAATGGCTTGTTGGAGCTTTCCGAATACAGCTACTGCCAGAGCGGGTACCGTGTCTGTGCGTGTGAGCTTCCACCCTGCCGTGTGGTCCACCTTCACCTGTCAGTGGCTAAATGCTAAAATCGAATGCTGTTATTCCAGCAAGCCTTCTCCTCTGAAGAAACCAGGCACCTCCTTCCCACCAGGCTGGTTTTGTTCGGTAGCTAGACTGCCTCTGTAGACCAGTAGAAAAAGACTAAATGAAAAGCATTGCTTTCTGGACCTCCCTTCCTCTTCCATAAATTCTTCTGGTTCATTTTATTTCCAGGTGGCCAAGTTTCCCTTTAGGAGTAACATGAGTTTTGTGGCTATTGTTCCAAACCAGTATACTTGGAACACCTCTCACGTGCTGGAGAACCTCCCTTACAAACAGCTGTGCAGGCTTTTCCCCAAAGAGGTGCCCACCACGGTGAAGATCCCCAAAATCAGACTGGACTACAAGCTGGAACTCAACAATGTTCTCAGTCAAATGGGTAAGGCCTCTAACGGGATTTGCACGGAGCAAGCGAGGCTGATCGAGCTGCATGGCATCTGTTCGCTGCCACGGAAAGCTGCCACCCTTGTTTCTAAAGCTGTGCCTCACAGCTTGCTCCAGATCCCATCCAAACTCTTCCAGCTCTCATCCCTCTCCTCCTCCTTACACTTTGCTTGCCTAGCACCAAATGTGGTGCTCCGGGATGACACTGCAGAGAAGGCAGCACTCGCAGTTCCTCACAACCTTTACGAGTTCTTCCTCGTAAGGAAGACAAGCCAAGACCAACTTCCTCCGTGTGTCCACCTCTGTGTCTTACTTTGCCATTTAACATAGTGCCCAGGGCATAGAAATCGCCAACAGAGAGAAAGCAGATGACAAACCGGGGAGTGAGAGCTCGCTGACACGGACCAGCAATCTCTGCAAAAGCGTTTCCTAGCACGGGTGACCCTTCAGACTTGCTGCTGCTTTGGAAGGAAGGCTCTAAGTCCTGACACTGCTGTTCTGAAGGGGATGGACAAAGCTTGTTCTGGTTTGGCATCCCCAGCTCTTCACGCAGAGGGACTGGGAACCTGGCTGGGCTGGACTGCAGCTTTGGCTTCTCTTGCCTGCCTGCTCTCCAGACCTCCCTGCTGGGCAACACGCATAGCAAGAGATTAGGGAGTTTTCTTTGGACAGCTTCGAGAAAAAACAGTTGGTGGCACCAGCTGGGAAAGGTTAACTCGGTCTCATTTCTCTGTAGGCCTCCAGGAGCTGTTCACAAGCCCGAATCTCCACAAGATCACAGATGAGCCTCTCTTCGTATCCAGCGTACAGCATCAGTCTACCCTGGAGCTTAAAGAAGATGGGGTGGAAGCATCTGCTGCTACCAGCGTCGCCATTTCACGCTCAGTCTCTGCCTTCAGCCTTGACCGGCCCTTTGTCTTCATTATCTTTGACGATGAAACAGGCATCCCACTTTTCCTAGGCAGTGTCCAGAACCCTAACCCCAATGCTGCTCCCCAGTTCAAGCAGCCACGGGACTCAAGTGAAGCCACGGATGTCAATGAGTACCCCATGCCCAAATAAGAGAGGAGCAGAGCCTAAGCGTCCTGGGACTGCTGCCTGACCCTTTGGACCAGCCAAGAGAGGCCTCCTGTCCTTGGAGACCTCCCTCTGAGGCCACAGGAGGCAGTCCCTCGCTGTTTTCCTTTACAGATCCCTAGAGACCAGTCCTGGGATAGCCCATTCCAGCCTTGATGAGCTTCTCCAGGCTGGGGTTCCCCTCTGACGAACCTAAACATCTTGCTCTGCCCGGGTTTCCCTTCCAGGGCTTTCAGTCCTGGGAGGGAGACTTCCTTGTCCCCAGACTCTTATTAGAGTCTTTATTAAGCTCTTCTTAGAGTCCCCTGTAGCCTGGAATCATCATTAGCATCTGGCAGCTTGGACAACAGCCAGAGATATTAATATGACTCTTCCTTCCGCAGTTCCTGTGAACGTCTCCCTCAAAGTGTTCCTCTGAAAACCATCTGTACCCACCTAGAAAACGACCTCTAGCTCAACTGGACTAGCAACCAGTTGTCTTCTCTAGGATGCGTCACAGCCGCTTCCAGGCACAGGCTCTTTCCAAAGATCCCCTTTTCCCACTCCTTGGCTACCGGGATCTGTCGGGGGAGGGTCTGCAGTGGGAAACCCCTCTGGAACCTTGTCTCCAGCCCTTTCCCTGGGAAACTCTAGGTTCTTGGGTAATAACAGATTTTTCAAGACATATTTTATAAAGCGTTTTTTAGTAATTTTTATGTTGGCAGAGTAATAAAGAGTAAAGCAGAATATATTTGCTTAAGGTGTTGCACTGAATGACCCAACAGAGGGAAGAAAAAGGCACGTAACTTGAATAATTGCAAAGACTGGGAGGAAAAAAGGCTGGGCATGACGGACGGAAAGAGAGGAGGGGCTCCTGTGGAGCTCTTCGCTCTTCACTACTCCTCCTCACAGAGGACAACAGGGGCTGTGAGGACAATCCAGCAAACTCTGGACGTCTCACCTGCAGAGTGTGCAGGGAACGGTCACCAGGTCAGAGCTGGCTTTGGGGAACAGGCAGAATTCCCTGAATTAGGCACAACAGGGACAGGAGGGCATTTGCCTGTGAGGAGCAATGCGGTGATAAGCAGGGATGCGATAGTCCTCAACTTGTCTCTTGGGCAAACCCAGCCTGCTGCTGGTATCTGCCAGGAGGGACAAAGCTGCTGATCTGGCATCTGCTGTCTGCGATGTGCTCTCCTGCTCTCCTACTGGGATACTCCTGGCTCCGCAGCATGACGCTGTGGGTGGTTGGGCAGCTCCCAGGGGAAGGAGGGGCAGGTTTTGATGCCTGTAGCTCAGTGTCACTGGGTTTGCCCTGTTTTGGCAGAAAGCAGCGTGCTGTTAGAGCTTCCCTTTCATCCGTGAGGGGCACAGCTGCCTGGGTCCTTGCTCGGAGGTAGCAGCGCACCTCTGAAAAAACCTACCATGAGAGGTTCTAGGGAACCCCTTCAGCCAACCAAGCCATCCCATCACTTAGAGCCAGCAGCCTAGCTGACCGGAGCCTGCCACGCTGCAGCTATTTCTGTGCAGAACAACTGCTCCCCGCAGCAGATCCTGCTTCCGAACTCCCTCCGCTTCTGGGTAGGGTGGTTGGCTCTCTCTTTCTGCAGAACGGCAGTTACAGAGCACAGGGGCCATCCTTCTGGCAGTGTTCTCCTCGCTCGGGAAGCCTGCCTTCCCTCAAAGGAAGGAGCAGAACGCTTCTGGGAGCCTCCGTCCCTGAATAGTCTGCACCATCTGCTGGAATAAGAGAAGGACTGACTCACTAACCATGAATTTGGGGGATGCAGGAGACTTTGGGGAATAAAAAGTCCTGGCTCAAACCTGCAATTACAGATTTTTTGCAGTCTAAAAGGGGAAGAACAGTCAAAGATAATGCCTACCCCTCTAACCAATGCAATGACACATACTCTTCAAAAAGAGGGTGTAATTACAGGGCCACGTAATTTTAACAAGTAAACCCACAAGACTCCAGCCCTACGAAGCGGGCGCAGCTCTAGCCCGCAGGGAACATTGCAGCTTATTTGTTTATACAGATTCATTCCTCACATTCAGAAGAGCCATCCTACGCCTTAGGTGAGTCTGGCTTTGGCTAACCTCAGCTCCAGCCTCCCGACTTCCACCCCACTGCACTGCACAGTTTGACGTGCAAGGCTCCCTTTTCATGCCCCTGCCCCCCAGCTCCCCCTCCCCTATAACATTTTCCCCCTCATTCTCAGTTTCCCCAACAGCTCGGTTCTTATTTCCCATCTCCCATCTTTCTGCCATCCCTCCTCCTCCTCCAGGCTATTCTTGTCAAACTACTCATTTCATCTCATTTGACAGCACAGCGGCCCGCCACGACACCGCTGCTCTCAACACATCATCAGTTACACCGACCTTACGTCTCGTTTTCCCTTCACCGACTCTCCAGAAGAGGCAGTTTGTAAAATGCAAAGGAACATTAATGTCTCTGCCCGGGAACCTCCACTTTGCATCACTGAGCTTTGGCTTTGACTGAGCTCTCTTCTGAAAGGACACGACCAGCGCAGGGTGTCTGCGCCACAGCTCAGCCGCGCCGCTGCCTGAGAATACCAAAGAACTCGCAGTGTCTTTGATATTGGGTGTATTTTTTTTCCTTCCCAGAGCAAACCTGATGAGTGCTTCCACAGCGGAGGAGAACACAGTTCAGACGGTGTATTGCCCAGTCAAATGTTTGTATTCATTTAACAAAGCTGATTTAAGCCCTCGTGTCTCGTTCGATGAGTAAAACGCACCATTTCAGGGCTACCCTTCAGCAGCAGGAGCAAAGCTCTGCTCTATACGATATTCCATACAACTGCCACTCTCATTTAAAAGGTTTAGACCCAAACCTGCCCACAAACAGATGGGTGTTCGTCTGAAGATACAGACGAGATGTAAAAACTTCTCTAATGGTCCTTCCATAAAGGGCATTTTAATACCACAAATAAAGTACCAAAAAGAGGAGAAGACACCTCCACGGCTACCAGCTCTTGGGCCAGCAGTGGAGGACTAACAACTGCAAACATCTCTCTGCAGACGATTTCTCAGTGAGCAGAGAGCAGCTGAAAGCAGAGCTGGTACTCTCCTGGTCAGGAAGGGTGACCTTTGAGGCACTGCTGGATCGCAGGGCAGAGGCACTACGGGATTTGCTTTTCTGCCTTGCAAAACACTCCTCCAAACCCATCCTCTCCTCTGCTCAGTGCCAGCGTGCAGCACTAACTCCTCGTTAGCTGCCAGTGGCCAGGCTGGCAGCCCAGGAAGGAGATGCCCCAGTGCAAGCCTAGACTGGGGGCACCGGTGTTACTGGCTACAATTTACTTGCAGCATTTCCGAGCAGAAGAACAGCTGCCCTGGACCAGGCTAGCTACGTGTCCAGTCAGCCCAGTGTCCTGGCTCTCCCAGCAGCCGTTAACAAATGACTGGGGGAAAAAAAAGCCGAGAATGACCAGGGACAAGGATACTCTGGTTGCATCGCCCAGCTGCTGAGCCTGACGTTACATCCCAGCACTGCCAGTCCTTAACGGGCCTGGCTTCCACTGGTTTGGTTGGGTTGGTTTTATTCCCTCCAAGTCTACTCATCTTTCCTCCTCTGCAGTATCTAGTTACAAGGAGTTTTACAACTTAACACATATGAAACCCACACTCTCGTGATTTAAATGTGCGCTGATGGGTGCTGCCCTAGAGCCTGCTAGTGCAAAACACGATGACATCCCTCTGCCCCTTCCCCTCTCCACATCATTTATGGTCCTGCGAGCAACTATAGCCTTCTGCTAATTCATCTTTTTTACCAGGAGCCTTTGGCTTTTTAGTCTCTTTCTTTTCAACCAAAAACTTTAAGCCAGTTTTGTTAATAACTTCTTGTTAACCAGTAACTATGGTGGGACAGAACCACTTCTGAACATCTTAACAGCTTTAAACAGCAGCAGAACCCAGCTTGTGCTTTACGAATCTTGGGCATCAATCCATTAAACACCACTGCACTAACTGTACCTCTGGGACAGAGGAAATTCCCTCCTGTGACACATGATAAGACTCTAATAGCACGGAGAGCATTTGCCTCTCGGACCTGTGCTTCACCCACCTGGCTGCCCTGATCCCAGCGAGCACATTTTTGGAAGGCAGGGTTAAAAACTCCCTGCAATTCAGCAGG
>NW_010426797.1:0-12610 GCF_000710305.1 Buceros rhinoceros silvestris | reverse complement strand
GCTCTTTAAGGGCCTGGGAAGCTGTAACTTGAAGCCTGCTGAAGGCTGGGCTGGGGGAAGCAGCAAAAAGCAGATGTGGCTGCACCAAAGCCACACTGTCCCTGACTCGCACCCGCTGGAAGCCTGCGAAGACGGCAGCGCGAGGAGCCCGAGGTAAGGGGCAGCTCAGGGGAGCAGAGGGCAGGGGCTGCGGCTGGGGAGCTCTCAGGGGACCTGGGAAATGGGAAGGACGGTTCTTCTGCAGGTGTTGAAGGGTAGGATTCCCACCAAATGAGAGCTCTCACCAAGGGCTGGAGCCTCCAGCATCCTAGGACACCTCTTTGCCTCCAGGGCAGAGCGGTGCTTGGGAACTGGGATGGTTTTCTGCTCCTTTAGCATCTGTGTTGCAGCTGGGAACACATTTTTTCTTTGTGACGATGACAACTGTGGTGATAGGCAAACCCTCTAGCTAGTGGTTGCGAGATGCTTCAGAAGGAGTTAGTGTGGCGGGGTGGAGCGATCACAGTGAGCTGCCTGACCTGCTGGGTGATGTTTCATGGCTCCCCTGAAATGAGAGGTGTTCATAAGTGATGTGAGACTTGTGCTGCTAGAGATGGAGAACACCACATCTCCTTTGCACCTGGAGGCCCTCACAAACAGACAACTCGTAGACGCAAAGTTCCTTCTCAACTCATGCCTCAAGTTTATCTGCCTGTACCTTCCTGACTGTAACATCACCTGCCGCTCGCTGTTGCTCCTTCCCTGCTCTTTCTAGCCACAGATTTTCATATCACGCCTGAAATTATCCCACCTCTGCTCGAACCAAATTCTTTTCTCTGCATTTTTGGCCCTGTGCTAAGAGACATGCAAATAGAATCCAGATGTTCAGGCCAATTCAAACGCAAAAGGCTTTGTCTTTCTCAAATGGAAATTGCTTTTTTGGCAAAGTTGGAGAAATATGAAGCTGGTGACAGTACTGGCAAAAACAATACAGATCTGCAAAACCAATCTCCGCCCTCGTGCTCCCGGGAGCTCGGTGTAGTTGGAAGCAGAGGTCATGTGGAGATTTTTTTTTTTCTCCCCCCCAGATAAAAGGTTACTTTCCATGGAAAACCTTCATCTCTAAACTAGGCCAGCCCCAACCTCTTGCGCTCAGCGGGCAGAAGCACTGCTTGGTGCCAGCACCTTCACCAAGGTTTAAGTGAGGCTCGCAGGAGGCTCCTGCCATCTCTCTTGCAGCACGGTGCCCTTTCATTGTGACACTCTGCAACAACGTGAGCGATCCCCGTGCCATACCCACTATCCTACTGTTCATTCTAGTGCAGAAACTCCTCTTGGTTCCCACCTTCTGCACCAGCACAGCTCACTGCCTCAGCAGCGGGTCGCGGGGTGCGAGTGCTCAGGAAAAAGAGGGTTCCCCTCAGAGCTGAAAAGTTAAAACCTCCGCTGTGACACCTTTTCCTGCAGGGCAGAACTACCTCCAGGGCTTTGGCAGGAAAGGGAAGCAGCGACCTGCCTTTCAGTGAAGCGAAACCTCTGCCTGAACAGACTGGGGCTGGTGTAGCCACGTGGCTTTAGGTTGTATTTCTACCAGCAGGCATGTTTTCTTTATAGCTGAAGTTAATCTGAAACACATGTTTTCTCCTACTTTACTGGATCACAGGGTTAGTTAAACACAACCCTCTTCCTTTAATTTCTGTGTATGTCCATAAACATCGCTGCAGCCCAGCCTCAGTGGCGTCTGCTCTCGGGGGCATGACGCTTCTGCAGCAGCTCTGGGTTACCCACAGCGAAACCCTGGGTTACTCGCCGCCCTTTGGGCCAGACAGATCTGTCTGGAAGGGCCACAGATGCCAATACGGGAGAGATTAAAAGTGGATCCCACAGCAGAAACAGCTTTGGGGAGTTTGGTAGTTTTCTCCCACTTCCATCAAAAATTTTGATTAAGCCAATCTCTGTCTTTCGCTTCTCTAGATTTAGTCCAGTGTTAGGTATTTACTTCCAGCCCCTTTCCTTACTGGCTTTTAAGAGAGCTCTTCTACATTATATCAAACTGCAAACGAGCAAAGGATGTGTTCAGGCTGTACAGCCTCCCCGGTGCCTGCAGACACAAGAAGCACGACAACGTCCTGTCCGAGGCAGGCAGCTTGGGCAGCAGAGCAGGAACCGCTCCGGCTTGTCTTCTGCCCCATTCTACAATACAGATTTGTTTCCTTTTGTAAACAAAGAATTGGATTTTTTAGTCTAAAACTCAGAAGATATGATTTAGTGCTTCTCTGGACCTTGGCACTTCAGAACCGCCAGCACCAGCGTGGTTTGGGCCACCCTTGTGCCCAGGCACGCCCGGGCATGCGTGCCTGCCCACTTCCGAAGGCGTTTGGGACAGGCTGGCTGAACACCACAGAGAGGAGAGAAAACCCAGCTGAGATCAGGGGGGTGTTTCAAACTGGGAAGGACAAGCAGCAGCATGTGTCACTGCAGCTCCTGTCACAGCCAGGCACAGTGAACAGTACTGGGAGACGTGTACTTGCTCGGCTGCTCCAACCACCTCTGTCGTGTTCTTACCCTGTAGGTTCAGGCATGCGGATTCCAGCCGTTCTCCTCTGCCTGGGTCTCCTAACTGTCCCAAGCAGATCCCAGAACTCGCCTACGGAGCAGGTGAGTAGGAGACAACACGCAGAGAGTGAGGAAGAGATCCTCAGAGCAGGGAATTTGATTTCAGAGGATCTTACAGAAGGATTAAGCACGACCCTCCTAAGTTACTAGGATTTTATTTAGCAACATAATGAGACTAACTCCTGCTTTACCTCGATAAAACCACACTAGTTACATCAGGGGATGACTGTGAGGCTCAAGCAATCCAAGTTGGGTTCCAATCTGAGTGCTGCCTTTGGCTTCCCTGGGACACTTTAAAGGGAAGCAACTGTTCCCACACTCCGTCAGGAAGATTAAGCCGGTATTTCTGTAGGTCTCAGGAGAGCATCTGCAGAATGCTTTCCTTTGAAATGTTTATCACAAAGCGTAACCAAAGCCCTCCCTGTACCTGCAGAACTCGGCCACCGCTGAGGGAGCCAACGCTGGCGAGGAGGAAGAGGAAGATCCATTCTATAAGAGCCCTGTAAACAAGCTGGCAGCAGCAGTCTCCAACTTTGGCTATGACCTGTACCGTCAGCAGTCCAGCCGGACAGCCTCTGCCAACGTGCTGCTGGCTCCGTTCAGCCTGGCTACGGCGCTTTCTGGTCTCTCGCTCGGTGAGTTCTTACCCCTTTTCCTCGCGCACCCTTTGGCCCCACAAGCCTTCCCTCACACTGTTGTCCTTGTGGCTGGCAGGAGCTGGAGAACGAACAGAAGATGTGATTTCTCGTGCTCTCTTCTACGATCTGCTTAACAAAGCTGAGGTACACGAGACTTACAAGGACCTGCTGACCAGCGTGACTGGACCAGAGAAGAGCATGAAAAGTGCCTCCCGCATTGTCCTGGAGAAAAGTAAAAGTCCTTCTTCCCTCTACCAAATTTTACCTCAATAACTAGCAGCAGGTAGAACGCAGTGAGTAACACTGGGCTAACAGCTCAGGTTCTGACAGACTGTCGTGCCAGGATGCAGACAGCATGTGGAATGCTGTTGCCGCTCCAGAAAAAGCCTGGAAAGTTTGTGTGCACATAAATAAAAGACCAGACTTGGGCACACAAAGACACCGGTGACAAAGCAGCTAGCACACAAAAGAGCTAGAAGAATTTTGCCTTCCCTCTAGGTTTTCCGGCAGGTGTTGCTCTCTTCCAGGAACCACAAATCACAGCACCTATCTGGGACAGCACTCAGCCATATTCCTTTGCTTAAGTCCTTGCTGAACTATTTGAAATGTCTGCTTCCAGCATGCAACAAACATCTGCTGCAAAAGCTATCTTTGGGAGCCTGCTGGTTCCAAGAATCCAAGAGGTTGAGTAAGCCGTAGTCCCAAAGCAAGCTGGAGAAAGAAGGATGTAGGAATAGCTGTGTCCAAGTCCTCTGTTCCTATCTATATCTTCACTTTACAGAAGAGTTCTCCCATCGTACTCCAACATGGGTGGCTGAAGGACTTGGATCAGTTTCCTCCATGTGCCTTCAGTCATCCTTCAAAGCAGCTTTGTGTACACTCGCAGCCACAGATGTGTTGTGAGAGAACTGCTGCTGGGCTTTGGATTGCAGTCTGCTGCCCTCAGATTGTTTTGGTTAAGGAACTACCTGCACTGTCAATGTTCTCGTTCCCCAGGACTGCGGGCAAAGCCTGGTTTTCACAGCCAGCTAGAGAAGATCTACAAGATGCGTCCGAGGGCACTAAGTGGCAATAGCCAGTTGGACCTCCAAGAAATCAACACCTGGGTGCGACAGCAGACAAAGGGAAGGATCATGCGGTTTATGAAGGACATGCCCACAGATGTCAGCATCCTCCTGGCTGGGGCTGCCTACCTCAAGGGTAAGAATGTTGGGTATTTGGTTACGAGTACCAGCTTGTAACCAGCTCATAGAGAGGGTCTATTGAGCACGTGTTAGAAGAGATGCGAGAAAATGCTCTCGCTGCCAGAGTCTAAGAAGAAAGTGTTTGAGAACAATAAGTAAAGAAGAAAAAATGCTCACTACCTAAACAGAAATAGTCCTCGAGGGAGGAATTATTACCCTTGGGAAACCTAATCCTGACCTGTTTGCAGTAAGAGACTTGAGAAGCGAGTTTAAGCTCACGAAACTCCACGGCGAGAGACAAAGTATTACAATTTGGGGGAGGCACGGCTTAAAGAGTGCACTGAGCCTTCCTACCACTGCAGAGGGAATGGAGGGAGATACCAGAGCACTATTCTAGAACATGCTGTAAGCCAGCGTCCTGGAGAATTACTGCTTAGAGACAAGGAGCAAAATAAAGGGTGGGGAGAGAAGCACTTTATATGCATTGACACAGTCGTTACCCTCTAAAATAGTTTTCTAATTACATAAGTAGACATCAACTTCCCAATAGCTACTCCACCCATACACTGGCTCAATTTTTTTATTTCCCACTTAGCCAATTCTCCAATGAAAAGGAGGGGCCAGAGAGCAGCAGTAAACCCGTAGCTCCAGTCAGTCTAGTTCCATCTCCATCATCATTCAACTGCCTCAACTCCTAAAGCATAAACACGGTACAGAAAATTACTCAATAGACTCAAACCACCCAAAGACAGGATTTCTCAGCCGCAGACACGAGCTTGGTTTCACATGCTGTTATTCCAGAAAATCCTCCATTTTATCTTCTCTAAACCAGGGTCGTGGAAAACCAAGTTCGACCCCAAGAAGACTGCCCTGAACGACTTCTACCTGGATGAGGGCAGAACTGTGAAGGTGTCCATGATGTCAGACCCCAAAGCCATACTGCGATATGGTTTTGACTCAGAACTCAACTGCAAGGTCAGAGAGCAACTATTTCACCAGATCTGCTACAGCCAACGGCCTTGTTCCTCCCATCAGGCTACTTTTGCAGTCCCTATTTGGAAAGGCACTATGTTGGTTCTTAGAACATCCTGCTTCCTCGCTGGCGAAGTCACAAGCAGTCCAGAACTTAAACAATGCGCAGGTCCTACTAACCCGTACTGCTTGACCCAAAGGTTGGCACAAAGGGCAGGGCACACTCCTCAAAACTCTTCCATCTCTTGCCACAAATCTTTCACCGTAGCATGAGCTCAAAGGTGTTTGAGCTGAGAACCCCCCAGCAAGGTTGCAGTTCATTATAGGATTCGACAGTGAGAGCGAGCACTTGCCACGTACCAGCAGAGTGCAGCATGGCTTGAGGAAGGCCTGGGTGTCAGGGGGGTCATGTCCAATGAAATCAAACGGGGAAGATGACCGAACGTTAACTGGGAAGGCTGACCAGGCGGTGGGGATGCAGGTCTGTGCCCGGTATGGGATGGGTAAATGTTTCTTCTTGATGTGACCCTTTCTTCTTTTTAACTGGCCTTCCAGATTGCCCAGCTACCACTGGCAGAGGGAATCAGTGCCATGTTCTTCCTGCCTACGAAGGTGACCCAGAATATGAGTCTGATTGAGGAAAGCCTTTCTTCAGAGTTTGTCCACGACGTAGACAAGGAGCTGAAGACAGTCCACGCTGTGCTAAGCTTGCCCAAACTAAAGCTGAACTATGAAGAGGCACTTGGCAGCACGCTAAGGGAGACGAGTACGTACATCACGCACCCTCTGCAGACTGCCAGGGCTCAAAGCAGTGGGCAAGTTGCTTCCTGCTTTCAGAATATGAAGCTGGTGGGTATTTGGGTAGGTCCTGCTGTCAATCTGTAGAGATTTCCCCAGCAACTACATCACCTTGGTCCAGGACTCTCAACTTTTTTTCGCATCTTTCCACCAAGCTCACACACCACTTCTGAGATTGAGAGAAAAGCTCAGTTCAAACAGATACAATGTGCTTCTCCCTGTTACCCCCAATAAACTCTAGCCGAGCATAAACTCTACCCAATAAATTCTAACCCTGGGCCACAGCATTAGCAGTACTGATCCCCCGCCTGCAATCGCTGCTTTCGGCTAATGGGATTATTTTTCTTTCTTTCCTGCAGGGCTCCAATCACTGTTCACATCGCCCGATTTTAACAAGGTGTCTGTCAAACCTGTGAAGCTATCTCATGTGCAACACAGGGCCGTTCTGGAGCTTAGTGAAGAAGGGGAAAGATCCACACCAAATCCCGGGGTGAATGCTGCTCGTCTGACCTTCCCCATAGAATATCACGTGGACAGACCTTTCCTCCTTGTCCTGCGAGACGATACCACTGGAACCCTCCTTTTCATTGGCAAGATCCTGGATCCCAGGAGCGTTTAGAACCCTTCACAATAACCTGCAATGGTAGGGCCCAAATGGAAGGGGTGGTACTGGGAGGGATACTGGCTCCCTGCTCTGCTGCACAAAGACACATCTTGCAAATCTTATGCCTTCATGCTGCAATAAAAGAGCTTTTGCTATTAATCTCAGCAAGCCCCAGTATTCTCCCTTGAAAGATCGCCTGCCTACGTCACATGCCTTCACACTCCCACTTTCCCCAGGCAAGCCTCAGAGCAGTTCTGTGTCTGATATCGAGCATCGTCTGGTGGGTACTGTGGTCCTCCTTACCCCATTTTCCAACCCGACACCAGCTGAGAACATGGACTCCCTCATCACGAGCATCTCAAACATCTGCTTCAAATCCACATGCAGAAATGACACAACAGCAGCTACTCCCACCATTCCACACACAGACCCTTCATGTTAGAATCGGTCCTTTTATTTACAACAGTCTCACTAAAGAGCATTTCAGATTTCATTCAAGTTGTCACACGATTTTCCAGTTTGCGCTACGTGACTACCTTACCACACAAAACCCGGCTTTGATGAAAGATCACGTTGCAGCTTCCTTTGACAGGGAAATTAAATCCTCTGAAGGACGCTTCTGGGAAGGTCTGACAGACAGGTCTTCATCTCTTGCAGTTCCTGGATCTGAGTACTCTGAGGACCACAGTGCACTGACAAAATCTCTTCTGCTCTTTGTATCGTGCTCAGAGCTTCAGAAACTGCTAATCTGAAACAGGACGAGAGTAAGCCCAGAGCACACAAAACACATCATTCAGCTCCCTGACTTACACAACCCTTAACCCCTCCCCAATAAAATCCTAAACCAGTTCACGGGTACAGATCCTCTCATCCTTTGCCTTTCGGCACCAGGCCCACAGTGCACACTGCAGCTGCAAAGGGAGGATGGGGAGAATGAGGTAAAGAGACAGACAAAAACTTAAAACCTTACATTTGAGTACAGGTACCCACTACTTCCTCCCTGCAGCTCCTGCTAAAATGAATTCAGTTACGGGGAAGTGGTCAGAGAAGATTTTCAGAAGCAGGCAGGCTTTTGCTTGCCAAGAGAGAGCAAGAGGGTTTTATTTCCTCCTTTGAAAAGATGTCAGCAACATTATACAGCTGAGGTACAAACACCAAGGGGGACTTGTTGTCATAAAATGATAGCACCGGGAATAAACGGAGCCAGGAAAAAGAAAAGAATAGACAGGCACAAACCAGAGAACTGGGTCCAGAGATAGTCATGAGGTGTAAGCGAATCCCAACAGCGTTCATGAACTTCACTCAACGAACAGCCAACTTTTGTACCTGTGCCAGACTGCTCAGGGTCCTGTGAGACACCCTGCAAGGGGCCACGGACCTCCTGCCACGACACTGTGTCAGACACCCAGGAGCGGTGCAAGGACGGGACAGAGAATGAAAGAAAAATTACCCGTTGAAGAGAATTTGTGCCAGCTTGAACAGTTCATGACCTATTTCTACACTCGATGGCCCATGGTGCTTTTCCACAACCTCAATACTCCTCTCCAGGTGTCTGGCTGCTTCCTGCCACTTCCCTGATAGAAACCAAACCAAAACAAAAAATGAGTCACGAATAAACACTTTCTAGAGCTACTGCCACACAAAGAATCTGAAAGCATTATGCAGAGTGTTATAAACTATGTCCGCAGCGCTCCTGGGAGGCTGCTGACCCCAGAACCAGCACAGGGAACCTAGAAGAGCGTGAGATCACATTGTTGTTCACTGGCTGCTGGGAGGGCAGTTTTGGCTCAAACAGTCTGAGAGCTCTGCTGTCAGAACTAGAGAAATGCAGGAGGAGAGAACCGAAAGGGCTAGTCAGAGAACAAGCTGGTCGTGTTAAATTCAAAGTTCAGAAAACTAAGGATAACGAGAAGATGATGCCATACCAAGAGTAGCATAGACCTGTGCCAGATGATCCTCCATCTCCCCCATCAGCAAATGCTCTGGAGACAAGAAGCTTCTAGCATCCGTCTGACACTTCAGGAGCATTTTGATGGCCTGATCTGTAATGAAACAGGGTTTAAAATTCATCCTACTGGATGGTTTCCAGCTCTCCACGATCTGCGAAATAAAATCAGTGCAGTCTCATCTCTGCATCTCACAGAACTAGATTTGGTTCTGGTTAGAATTTAACACGGACTCAATCTCCAACCCTGCTCATTCTAACGCGCCGTTGGCCCAGCTCACTCCAGGAAAGCAAAGCCTGGGACTTCCTAACTCCAGCGTTACCCTGAGTTCTTTTAGTTACTAAGGAACAACGTGTGACTTAAATTTACACCCGGATCAGGGATATAAAACCCCTGAAGCTCAATTCCCCAGGAACATCAGGCTGCATGCCAAAGGACCCCGACTGCGAAAGCAACAGTGCCATCTCATGGCTAGAACCACGGCGCCCGGAGTGTCCTCGGGAGCTGCTGACCTTAGTGCGGCAAGCGGAGCCTTACCAGCCTTCCTGTCCCTCAGCAGGTCTAACGCTTTCTCGATTTGCTGCTGAAGGTCCCGTAAACGGCGTGACAGGCTCTCTCTGCTGACTGCAGTTGCACAAGCTTCACTTGAACAACAAAGCATGTCTTCCCCCTGTGGAAACCATCCCTGTGATCGCTCCTGCTCAGGTTCAACACAAAGCTCACCTTCCATCTCTGTTATCTCTGTAGGGTGTTCTAGAGACGCTAAATTGTTTCTCGGTCATTCAACAAAGTGACTTGCCTGTAAATTGCTATTTGCTGCTTTGGTTTTATGAGAAAGTTCCAGGAATAGCTATGACTGCGGGAGCTACAGATGAAGCCAAAGCAGGGCCATGTAGCACACGACTGATGTGCATACACAGCACAGACTGTGCTGGCTTCTCCCCACCCAACCCACACTCCACGCTGCTGTCGTTCATACCCTCCGAACAGCAGAGCGTGGCTCTCTCTCCACACAGCCCCTGTACACACACCTGCTGTTCTAGACTCCAGCCCTCCGTTTGCTTTCCTAAATATCCCCCTTCCCCTAGTCCAGGGCCCTGATTTCCTACAGTTCCTTCATCGGGTTCAAAGGGGTTTTAACTTGCTGTTAAAGGTGTTATTTTCCCCGCAGTGCTGTAAGACTGACATACAAGAACATTACGACAAGGCTGCTAAGAACAGCAAGATATTGTCTTGACTTTGCAGAGGCTTCTGAGCAGAGATCACGGTCTGAGATCTTCAACTCTTTGACCTTCCCAGAGACCCCAACATTACACATCCCAGCAAGCTGCACACGTAACTATGGAAGAACTACCTGCATTGGAGCCCGGCAGCTGGGACAGCAGAAGGAGTTCCTCACAGCCACCACACTCTTGCTATCAGACTGTGACTCCTCAAGGCACGCCTGACAGCGACACTCAAAGAAATACTGCCTGAGAAGCTGTTGTCTCTCAGCAACCCTCATTCTGCATCGGTGAGGCCCTGCAGAGGGATGGCAAGGGTAGAAATCTCTAAGCAGGTACAGTTTAGTTCATAACATCAGACTAAAATCTATCTTTGTTATAATTGACACTAGAGAAATGGTCTTTTGGAGAAGGCATAAGCGGAGACTGAAAAGGTGACAGGGCTCAGCAGGTAAAATCTTGCATTGATGTCTTTGATCAAGGCTTACACATCAACAAAGACTCTAGCAACATTATGCTGGGAATTAGGCTATAAAGAGCAATCAGTCAGCATGCCAAGCAGAGGAGAAAGGATGTCTGTGCCTTGAGACAAACAGAGAGTTAATACCTACCGTAGCAATGGAAAATCTCCTGGCCGCTTGGGATTGGCTGCGACGCCCTGACAGTGGCAGCTGTCCCACTAAAGGACACGCTGATATTGGGGCAGCACGAATGGTTCAGAAGGCTGAGGACAGGAAAAAAGGCTGTCGCCAGGCGCACAGGCTGCTTCTTTACCACAGCACCATCTCCAGACCCTAAAGACAGAGGGAAAAAAAAGTGCGTTGAGAACGGACTCTCAGTAACGTGCGCAAGTTATGCCCTAAGCACCGTGACCGGTTGCAGATAGCAGCAGAAAGGTTCATGGTACATTGCTGCAATAAAAAATAGTCAAACACCCTCTACTTGTGCTCCAAAGAACAGACCGCGGGCATAAGTTTTCAGCAAGTCATTCCCATTTGCAACAGGAGCTTTTTACAACTGATAATTCAATCTTTTCACACAAGTTAGAGAGCAAGGACATCAGAGAAGGGCTTAAAAGTTGTTGTCTCACCTGACTCCTGCATGACAGTGATCGCTTGGGCATTACATTGCAGCTGCAACACGTGCCTCAGCATCGCTTCTGCCACAGTCTGCAGCTCTGGAGACAACCCGCCCGACGTTGTTTCACATGTCTCTGCTTTGGACTGCTCCTCAGATGATTCCTGATTCGAAACAGCAGCCTCCAGGCCAGCCTCCTGCAGGTGCCTGCACACAGCTACCACGCTCAGCACGCACAGGAACCTGTGTTCAGGGCTGTGCTTCTCGGCATGTGGCAAGAGGTTGAACACAGCTCGGTAAGAACTCTGGTACTGACCATCGTCATCACAACCAGGGATCCCTCTGATACCAGCTCTGGTGCCTGGTGCCTCACTGAGATGTTTGCATCTTGCTTCAGGGTTATGACGGCCCTCGTCACCACTGCGGGACTGTTCCACCAGACTGCTAACCTCTGCAAATCCTGCCAGCAGAACAGTCCTCAAAGCAACGTGGCAGAAGACCCCTAACGTGAGAAGCAGCGCTCCCAGGGAGCACTCGGTCTGGTGGTACCGCTCCCACGCCGCGTCCGCACAGCTCTGGCTGCAGTACTTGGCGTAACTGCACCCCTGGCAAGGCACTGAGGCCAAGAGCTGCCTCAGGCAACGGTGGCAATAAAGATCCGCGTTAGTGACTCGGGTATCCCATGCTGTTTTGCTGCTGTCCTGCGGGAGAAGGCTCTCCCCTGGGCAGAGCACGCTTACAAAGGCCTCCTCTTTCAACAGGCTCTGTCCTGGCAGGATGTCCTGGGAGGCCACTAAGTGACGTCCCCTCTCTCTATCAAAATTCAAGCTCAAAGATGAAGATGCACCTGAAATACTGTCATTTTCTTCCCAGATCTCTGACTTTCTTGGAACATCACCACTCGCTTCTTGTGTGGGCTCTGGGTACCTCTCTTCCTCGTGGATTTCAATCTTCAGTTGACGTAGCTTTTTTAGCAGCGTCTGGTGTTTAGGACTAGTCGTCACCACTTCCGTAGCAATTTTACTCTCCACCCCAGCGAGGGCATCTGCTGCAGCCTGTAACCTCCCCAAACGCAGCAAACATTCAGCTTTCCGCAGCAAGACCTTGGGTAGCAGCCTGTCTGGATAGCCATGACTTTCAGCCCTGGCAATATCTTCCAAGCAAACCTAGAACCAAAGACAAGGCCTTTTAAAAAAAAAACCAGCTGAGGCTCCTTTACTCCATCTAAGATGTAGAATGTTTTAATAAGGCTACGTTAATCAGCAAATTCCATGCGCGTAGCCAGTCTGCTGGCCAAATAAATCTTCCTGCCATAGAACAAGAAGGAAAGCAGGAGCCCTCCGGAAAGTTTAACGATGGCAACGTTAAGCGCAGCTTTGGAAGCGCATCTGACCCACTGTCCCGTCGATCGGACACCCGTTCCTGCAGGTTCTGCAGAATCACCCGCCTCACTCCCGTGTTGCCGGGGCTCTTCCTCGCCCCAGTCCCCTCCTCTTGCTACGCTGGTGGCCTCGGGCCACCCTCTGGGTGTGCAGACTTGCTCAGGGACACCCAGGAGCTCGGGGAGGGGGGT
>NW_010426796.1:56755-67704 GCF_000710305.1 Buceros rhinoceros silvestris | reverse complement strand
ATGTTGAGGGGAGGATGGTTTCCTGGGTGGGTGCCTCGGGTTGGCTTTTGGGGTGGTTTTTTGGGAGGAGGCGACCTCGTGGAGAATGTCCGTTACCCCCCCCGGTCCGCCCCAGTGCAGTCACGATTTTTTCGCCGGCGCTTAGAGGGCGATCGAAGCGGGCGTTACGTGGCGGTGGGACAGGTGAGGCTGCGCGTGGAAAACGTGTCGTGCGTGTCGTCCTCTTCGCCGCCCCCCGCCGCCGTGCATTCATGCGCCGGGACTGTTTGCCACGGCTCTGACCTGAACTGGTCATTGGCTTCTGTAAGGGGGAGGGTATGAGGTAGCAACGAACTGCTCTAGGCGTGTTTTTCGAGGTCTAGTGTTGCCTGCTGTGGGGGAGGGAAAGACAGACAGACATCTTTCGGGGTTTTCTCCTTCCCTTGCTGGGTGTGCGCAAGGTAGCAGAGGAGAACCGGCAGCCACTTACCCAGAAAGTTTTTCCAGAAAACATTCCCAGCGCCTGGCTGCCACTGGTGGTCCTGAGAAGCGGTACAGACACAGAGGTCCTCTGTCTCCGGGCTGCCCGCAGCGTTGAATAGCACCCACAGAGGTGGCCGGTTTGCTGCTCTGAGTGCTGGTGATGTCTGTGTTAAGCTGTGGCAGCCCCAGGTGTGAAGACCTCTGCTTCTGTCACTGCCTGGGCCTAGGGTGTGGAAACAAGGGACCCACCTGAGCCGAGGGCTCAGGGTGTTGGGTCCGTGCTGTGCTGCCTGTGGCACGGTTGGACAAGCTGCCTGCTGAAGTAGCATAAGCTGGCTATAAAGTTTTGGGCGTGCTGGAGCAATGACGCATGTAGCTGTAAAACAGAAGTATTTTGATCTGTTGAGGTTTTCTGTACCTGCTTGTTGGAACACCTGCCTTCACGGTTTACATCTAAAAGTAATTTTGGTGATTAAAAGCATATGCGCCTAAGCCTTTTTCCATATTGCTGACTCACAGGTTTCTGCTGACTGGAGCAAGGAAGGTTTATTTTGCTAAAGATTTGTCTGTTATTGTGTTGCAGCAAAATCACCGAAAATGCGAAGAAATCCTTGGCCTCTCTTAAGAGAGAAAACCCTCATCTTGAGCCAGTGCTTGCTATTGTTCAGGTAAGGTATGTCTGTGCTCGCTGGCTGCAAGAGATCCCCTGCAGTACTTTTGCTTGTCTGAAACTTCAGAAGCATATGATGCAGAAAATAACTTCTATTCAAGCAATGCGATATGAGGACGTAATCCCACCAGACTGTAGACTGAAGGAGGAGTCTCAGTCTCATAAGCCCTTTTCCAGGCCTGAAACAGCCACAGCAAACTTAAGGCTGTGGGAGAGGTTTGCAAAGGAAGGAAATGATTTTAGCCCTTTTTCCCTTTGCTAACACAGTCTTCCCCATTGTAAGCACAGCTTACCTTTTCTTACAGGTTGTCTAACTTGTTAAAATCAAAGGAGTTGTTCTCAACCTTTATTTAGCTTGAAGCTTTTGTTGCAGCCCTGAAAAAAAGTGTTTACTATGCCTGAAAACAAGGGCCTGGCTTTACCTCCCACCCCTGAAATGATATTGCCAAGGTTAATCTGCTTGCTGCTTCCTGCCAGCCTTTGATGCTTTTGGACAGCTGTAGCTTATGACTGCATTACTGCTGTCCTGAGGAGAGGAAAACGATCCTGCCAAATCCCAGTCAGCTCAAAAGGGCTTGCGTGCAATAAATGCCCTGTGTAAAGGGTCATCATCCTTTAGAAGCAGCAGCGCTTTCTAAGGTGAAGTAATCTCGTAGTAATTGAGAGCTGTTGTATTACTCACCTGTGAAGAGATTTCTTTCCCGTCCCACTGGAGCTGCTGTCTTTGAAATAAGCAAACTCATAGATGAGGATTGCTTTCCCTGCAAACCTGAGACGTTCATCTTCAGACTTCATCAGCTTTTGGGCCAAGAAAATGAGGAGTGTTTGTCATTCAGAGTGGAACCCAGAGCTGTGTGGGCAGAAACATTCTTGTTCTGTTTCCTAGGACAGTCCCGTTGGTTTTGAGTTGGCGCACACTGAACCTTTAACCCAGTAGGTTTTAATTTTAAAACCTAACTAGAAATATTTTTGAAATAATGCTAGTGAATCTAAGAAATGATGCACCAGATTTACTTCAGTAGATCTTCTAAAGAGAGCGAGTGAACAAGCTCTCCCATCTCTTACTCTCCCTGGGTAATTGCTGTTAATGTTTTAAAATAGCCCTTTAAGGCTGTAAGTTTAAGGACTTCTAGAAAAGCAGTGATTCATCCTCTCACTCATCTGTTGTTTCTCAATCCTGTCTCATCAACATACAGTTGCACTGTGAGATGGATTGATCCACTCTGGGCTGGAGGCATCTAGGGTGGCTTCTGTTCAGCCACACAAGGCCCTGAGTCTGGTTTTCTGAAGGGTCACATGCTGGCACGTAAAAAGGGACCTGGTGTAGAGAGGGAGAGAACATTGTCTGAGGACGGTGAGGCCCCTACTCACTTGTAATACAATTTGGGATGCATCTACATCAGTGTTTTAGTCTGGGTCATGGTTGTGCTTTAAATGAATATCCCTCTTGTCTCTATTTACCCCACTTGGTTTGCATCATGAGATGGCTGTGGGAACGTGGGCTAGATCCTCCCAGGTGAAATGCACGCAGATGACATACTACAGCAGAACTCATTTTAGATGTGTGTTTGTTGGTACAAAGAAGAGTTGTTTGAGTCTACAAATGGTCTTGTTGTTCACTGCTCTACTGGGTAACATGGGCAGAGCCTTAAGATTCATGCTGTTTTCCACATGTGGTGTTGCACCCAGAGGAGTAGAGCTTGAACAACAAAATGATCTCATTTGCCAGTTGCTTCTGGGTAGGAGCAGTTGGCATAACGTGGCACCACCTGTGCAGCAGTACTGGGTATGAGGAGCAGCAGACTGAGCCCGCTCTGGAATGGTTTTAGATGTGTTCACTTCCTCTCAAGCCATCTGAACCTGCATTGATACCTGCATTGCTTAATATCTGTACTGAACCTCAGCTGGAGCTGTGCAACAGCAAAAAATGATTGGTGGCTGCTTATTAATTATGGTGAACCTGAAAACTGATATACAGCAGCAGGATCCTGCTTAGCAACGGAGCTGTTGCCCTGCAAAGCTCAGTGAAGCACTGCCAGCTGCGCTGCCCTGCCCCTGCACTCCACCAGCCCATGTCCTGAGCTCTGGCCTCGCCTGGGCCACTCTGCAGGTTGTGACGAGAACTGGTTCAGGGCAGGGGCTTTCTGCACCCGCACAAGGTGAGCGTTCACCCACCGGTGCTGCAGGGGCAGTGCAGAGGACAGCGTGGTACTGCTGGTGGCTGAGGCCCAGATAAACCTCTCAAACAGTCTTGGCGGTTACACGTCACTGTAGGGACATATATCGTGTTTACTGGCATAGGGGACCACCTGCTGAGCTCTCCTTAATCCCATCTCTTCTTCCCTCACCACAGTGTGAGTTCCATCATGTTCTCAATTCTCAGTGCTGCGCCTCACCCTTGGCTGCTGGATCTGGGGAGTGGAAGACTGGTTGTGTGGCACAAGTGGTGCAGGCAGTGCTGGGGAAGGGAGCTGTAGGAATGGAAGGCAAGCCCTCCTGCCCTCTCAGGAGCTGCCTTTCTCTGCAGATCCTGTCCTTTTAATTGTTAGCAGGCTTGAACCATTTGGGTTTAACAGGTTGGTAAATTGTTATGGGCTTGAACCAAAATCATTTTAGGTGATGCTAGTGACAGCCAAAGCCAACGCTGGCAGCTAACCGTGAAGTGAGTGGCCAACTGTGATGGGAAGTCACTGGCACTGTGGAAACAGCTACATAGAATACGTTAATGAAATTGTAACAAATCTTTTTAAAATTGTTTTGGTCCTGTTGTCTGGGTTGGAAGACGGGTTTTATATGTAATCACATAGATAGAAGCTTTTTATTCATTTTGTTTTGAAGCCACTAACATTTTTGAGGGTGGAACCCTCACTGATTTGTTGGTAGGATGTTTCTAGTTCTGGATACTGAATTCTGAGTTTTATTGTTACAATACGTGAAAATATTTCAAGAGCCTCCTAAGCTTCAAAGTAACTTGAAGAGTAAAATTCAATTGTAATTATTATGATTAAATATCATATGATATACGGTACATATAGGTGTAGAGACCTCAGGGAAGAGGATTCCTGGGTGAGATGGTCTCCCAGGTGAATCTGCCCAGGAGAAACTTCTGTCCTAGTGCAGATGCCTGCTGGCGACTGGGAGGAGCCGATAACTTCTCTTGCTTCTGTATTGACGGAACTCACTGTAATATGTGATGATAATGATTTGCCTCATTTCTGATGGTAAGGCAGACCAGTGGTGTTAGATGTTATGAGGACATGGCAGGAGATGTTGCTGTTGCCTGTTTAATTCTCTTTACATGGCTGGATGTAGAACAGTATCTTCAGATACAGATTGGTACCTTGCTTAAATGGTAAATTTACATTAAGGAAATGGCCATTTTTGTCTGTAAAAACCACGCTAATACCAACACACTCTTAAACTAGTCAAGCCAAAATAAATTTACTGGATGGCCTTCTACTTCATTCTTAGGATTGGTAGAATTTTTTCTTGGTTTGGATAGTAGTAGACACAAACATCCTCATTAAGTTTCTTGCATAGACCTGTTCATTAGATCACGCATTTTTAAATATAAATTTATTATTTTTAAACATAGTTTCTGTTTTGTTCCCCAAGGCACATAATGATAATTCGATTGAAGAAATAAACAAGAACTTTGCAAAAGAGGTAAGCTTTAGCCTATACGCTTGTTTAGTAATCATTAGCTACTTGCCTTTGGTAATTATAAGTGTTTTCTTTCGGCAGGTTGGTCTACGTGTTGTTCACGTCTGTCTCCCTGAAGGCAGCAGCAAGGATGAGGTAACTGCAATAACTGAAGGAGTCTTTCTTTTTTTGCTTTCATCATAAACTTGTATTTGTTGCTGACATTCATTATCACTTTGAACAGATCTCTATTAACTCAAATTAGGGTTGGAGCTGCCTTAGTTCGTTCAAGTAGCAAGTACTATCCTCTTATTGGCAAGTGTAAGAAAAAAGGGAATTGATGGAATTAATTGTCTGCTGTCCCTTGTCGAGCTGAGGCATAGTCAGCCGAGTAATGTTTTGGGTTTATATCTGGTATTGTAACTGCAGTGTCCCTGCATACCAGCATGGCTGTCTCCCATCTTGTGACTGTACTGGGTTCTTGCCCGAGTTATTCAGGGAGGTTAAAGATTAACTGATTTATAGTAGAGGACGGTTGATTTTATTTGCCTGTTTATTGATCTCATAATGCTTAAAGGGTGTATTAAAAAAATCATCCATCCCATCCTCAGTAGAGGGCTGAATTCTTCCTTTGTTGAAGGCATTACATATATACGTGGTCCTGAGGCATCTGAGAGTAAAGACAGTGGAGGGATGAGTAGTAAAAGACACCAGTGTTCCTCACTGGCCTCCGTGTGCTTGGCGAGTTTGGTAATCCTGCAGGCTTGTGGGTTTTGCATACTCTTTTGTATTTGGTACACTTTGTTTTTAAAATGATACTGGCTTGCAGTGTAATCTCAAGAACAGCTTCCAGATACACTGTGAGGAACTTACTGTGAAGAATTTTAGAAATCCAGTTTTGTGGAAGATGAGTAGTCAGCTACCTGGTTAAGAAGGGTGGGGTTTTTTAAATAAAGACCAAAGGCACTTTGCTGTTGGTAAATGTGTTTTATCTGTTGAGTAACGTAGTAGGAAATCAGTAAAATACAGTAATTATGCAGCAGCAGTTGCTGTTACTATTAACTAGTATTTTAGGAAGCAGCTGAGCTGTGTATGTAAAGAGAAGAGCAGGGTATTTTTGTTATTTGAAGAAAGTTACTTTCAATAAAGTTCATAATGGTTTGCTTGCTCTCCTGCTTACTATGACAGAGGTTTTTTTCCTCTGCTAGCTTGCGTTCCCTGGTCTGGGGAGGTGGGAGGGAATTCCATACTCTGCACTTTTTGTTCTGCCACAACTGCCTGTGTACAGTAAAGGCGAGTTAATACAAGATTGCTTTACCCTGCATGAGTTTAAGTATTTTAAATGCTGTGATGATGGAAAGCTGAATTAAGGTAAAATAGAATGAAAAGGTAGAACTGAATTATTTTCTCAGGAAGCAGGAATATAGTTTGAAGTTCATTAGATTCAGTCTATTTATGAACTGAGGAAGAAAAAGCTCATTTTCTCTTAAATACTAATCCAATTAAATTATACTGCTTTGTGGTGATTGCGCAGTGATTTTATTTATATGACGCAAAGACGTGCCTACATGACATTTCTCACATGAGAGAACTTCAGTGTTTTATCCCATTCTTCACGGTCAGAGTAGAGAGGTGTTATATCACTGCGGGTCAGCGTTGCGCTTTAGAGGCGAAGCAGTCAAGGGTGGGTAGTACAGTCTCAGATGTGAAATATGACCAAGTACAAAACGTTTGATCTCACATCTGGTTCAGTACTTGAAATTCATAAATTTTTGTGCGGTGCCTTCTCAAAATAACAGTTCTTCACAAGATTACTGTTGGCTTTTAGGATCAGGGTGTTTTGAGAAGGAAAGTCGGTAAGAATATATGCTGGTTTAGTAAAACGAATTTTCTCTTGTATAATTTGTTTTATCAGTGTTAACAACTTTCTGTCCATGTTCTGTGTTGGGACACAACCTAGTGCTATACTGAGCTATGTTTTAACTAAGGTTTCTTAAAGCATCTTCTGAAGCCATTACAGTGTCAAGCTTTTGCTGAGATTTGGAACGGTGAAAGATAAAATGCTTTTGACAGCATAATGTCAGTCAGTATGTGTTGGCTTTGCAAAATACCAGGGTTGCTTAATTTGGTAAGTTATGGAAATATAAAACAGGGAAAGCAGGTTAATGGTTTTTCAGTTAGAAGTTGTGGTAATAATGTGAGAGAAGCAAAGGTGGCCATAAGGTAGTTTTTAAATACAGGTTTTATCCCCTTCTAATAAGATTCTTTGTCTGTTATTTTGATCTTCAATGTTTTTTATTAATTTCCTAGATTGTCAATGAAATCCTGAGACTTAATGAGGATCCCAGTGTGCAGGGCCTTGCCCTTGACCTCCCAGAAGGCTTTTATAGCAGTAAGATATTAAATGCTGTGAAGCCGGAGAAGGATGTGGATGGGTAAGTGAAGCACTGAGAAATATCATTAGCAACGCAAGGCTGATGACGCTGTAAAACCGATATTCTCCTGTGCTTTTCGTTAATGGATTACTCAGTCAATGCGTCTAGCTGTGTAATTGAGCGGTAATAATGGGTGCCACAGAGTCAAGGTGAAGTCTTTTGCTGAAGACATTTTGATCATTATCTTTTTAATCTTTATATGCTGTATATTCAGGACATGGTCTTTTCAAAGGAATTGGAGACTAAGTTCTGATTTACTGGTGATACTTCAGGTATTTCAGTACTTCAGTAATACAAGCGGTAATCGCAGAGTACTGAACACAAATCCCAAAGTTTTCACAAGAGGGATTGGTGGAAAAGTTGCAGAGAAGGTTTTAACTTCCTTACAGTCCTCTGTCGTGGTAGAAGAGTAGGCTATAACAGTTTGGACCCATTAGCACAACTTCCCAATCAGTCTTGAGTTGACTGCTCTCTGGAGAGACCGTTGGTGTAATTTGGTGTCTGGGTTACCATTTTGCTGCTCTTGCAGCCTTCTTGCTCTCAACTGCAGACTGTTAACCTTTTTTCCGCTCCCCCCATCCTTTTTTTTTCATGTCAGAAAAAAAATCTGTAAATCTCAAAAATGAGTTACCTCTCCAGGAGTACTGGAGATTGACAGAGTATAGAAAATTCAGAGCATCCTTGTGTATGAGAGAGGATGCAGTGCGGCATGGAAACACCTGAGTTCCTGCCAGCAAGCCAGCCTGAACCCAGAAGGGTGTATTGCTGCCAGCTCAACTTGGCTCTGGCAGCGCTGGTCTGGTTCTGCTGCAGCTGCTGAGGTGTTTTGGCCCCGTGGGCTGTGGGTAGCCCTCATCTTCATGATGAGTGAAAGGCTGCCTGGGTATCATGGGCTCATGTGCCAACTCTCAGATCCCTTTCCTGGCCTTTCTTGAGGCTAAGTGTTTGTCTACCTGGTTTATGGGATGATACAAATTAACCACAGTACATGACTATCAAAAGATTTACTTTTATGAGATGTGTTTACTCTTGGGATTAGCTGTTAGCCATGTTAGAAGTGTTACTGAGGTTTTGTTATGCAAACTCTTTATTTTTTTCAATTGCCTAATTTTTCCACTGCAGATTATCTGATGTAAACCTAGGACGCTTGGTACGTGGTGATGCCACTGACTGTCTAGTTCCCCCAACAGCGCGTGCTGTGATGGAGCTTCTTGAGGATTTAGGTGAGACTTTCTATCATAATTATTATATTAATTATAGCCTAACTAATTTTCTCAGCTTTAGTCCTGACTGAGAGACAAGTATAATCTCATCTTGTTGTGTTTTCTGGTTTGTGTTGGTTTCCCACCCAACATGTATTTGTCTCCTGCTAGCAGGGGAACCTCAGTGAGAGCTGAATGTAATATTTGCAGAAATGGGTCTCGGTCCTACAGATTTTGGAGGTTAGGCAATTATGACCTGCCATCAGCAGATTTAAGGTCACCGAAGCCACCTGAGACATACAAGTTTTAAAAACCAAATACAAACATTACTTAGGGGTTTCACTTGACAATTCTGGTTAGAGTGAACAGTTGGAGAAATCCTGGTGTGCCGCTAAATAATCTCTGAGCAAATCTTTTAGCTTGGGTTGTATTGTGTAAATGCTGACATTGAAATGATAAATTTAAACAAGTTGCTTTACAGTGTGTGGAGACACTGTTAGTTTAAGGCAGCATTTCAGAAGTAGTTTCTCCTATAGTGATTTGTAATTGTTGAAACAAGGATTTCTGTAGCAGAATGCGAAACAGGAGGTCTGATGTACTTAGTAACAAATACGGATGAAAGGATTTGTGCAAATAAAATGCCAGAAAGCCAAAAGAGCAGTATTTGCCTACTAGAATTAGAGGGTTGCCAGGAAGCCGCTTAAAACCCGCGTGGACCCTGAAGAGTTGTTCGTGATGACCCAGCTGCTGTGGTTGTGCAGGCACACAGCAATGTTC
The DNA here is from genome assembly GCF_000710305.1 of Buceros rhinoceros silvestris. Taxonomy (NCBI): domain Eukaryota; kingdom Metazoa; phylum Chordata; class Aves; order Bucerotiformes; family Bucerotidae; genus Buceros; species Buceros rhinoceros. The sequence continues at coordinate 58,516 of NW_010426796.1, read as the reverse complement.
TGCTGTGAGGCACTTTACTGGCTCTCCTGAGGGCTTTGGTAGTGAGTGGCCCAGCAGGGGCAGGGAGTTCACTTGGATGCTCCAGCTGTGTGGCCTGGCGGAGCCTGGTGCTAGCGCCTGTGCAGCCGAGGGAGGCTGAACCACTTGCCTTGTGTCACACAGGTGGAAAGACGGTGCTGCTGGTGGGAGTCGGTGGGGCGGTGGGTGCCGCCTTGCAGCACGTGCTGCAGAGAGAAGGAGCAGTGACCGTGAGCTGCCAGTGGAGAGCCCCTCAGCTGCAGACTAAGGTGAGCACTCTTCTGTCTGCAGGGGCCATCCTGCATCACCACCGTCCAAGCAGCCCTGTCACCTGTCTGTAGGTCAGGACTCTGCTGCTCTTCCCTAGAGGGAGACTCGTTATTGCAGTCACAGGCAGCACAGGGGCGCTAAAGCTCACTGGTAGCCAGCATGAGTTGGGATCTTTTCTTCAGTTCAGAAGTGGTCTGAACAAGCCATTGGGGCTTCTACTAGAATATTACATATGTGGCTGCAGCTGCTGTAACTTCATTTTTTTACACTAGTAGCTGTGAGAGAAAGAATTCAGGGATACAGTGTAAAAAAATTGTTTAGATCTTCCTTCTTCTTTCCCTCGGTGCGGGAGATACCCGCTTTCTTCTTGTCCTGTGATATCATTATCTGTATGAAATGACTTTCACTGAATTTGTGTGTTCAAGGTTTGCAAATGCTGCCTCTTCTGGGACAAGGAGGATCACAATCTTTATCCAAGAACTGTAAAAGGGTTCAGAGACATTCTGGAGCCTTAATCCAAAGGATTTAATTTACGTAGTCTTCCTGGTTGTTTTTTTGCAGAGCTTTTGGCAGCAGCTTGGTTTGGTATGTCTTTCTGTCAAAATTCCTAGTTTGTTCCTTAGTCCCAAATTTCACAGAATAATACAGCTGGGAATGTGTTGTCCTTTGGGCATGTGCAAAGCAGTTTAGATATTAGGTGTAGGAGAGTTGCATGTACTCCAGGGGCTGTTTGCAAGTTGCTGTAGGGGTGAGGTACAGGGGTACAGCTCTTGTGTTATGCTTGACAGCACGTGCCACAAGGTGGCAGCCAATGCACAACGATAGTGTCAAACCTCTGGGTTTGAAGGCAAGGACAGGAGGAGGAAATAAATTTAAGCAGCTGTGATAGTCAGAAAGTTCTCTGGCAAACCTGTGTTTTCACAGCTGCAGATATTTTTGTCAGTCTTGTCTCAGCTCTGTGCTTTAAGTGACTGACAGCACTTAGGAGACAGTTGCCTCTCTTGGAGATGGGAGCATTGTGAACTTAGTACTAGCCATGTCTCATTCTTTAATTATTCCTTATCGCTTGGGGTTGTGCTAGGTGACTGTTTTGGGATGGATGAGTTGGGGACAGGGTGGCCAGAGCTGCTTCCTCACAGCAAAAGACTTGGACTGGGCCAGAGCTGCTTGTGCAGTGCTGTTGATATGCTGGAGGGAAATCTGTTTCCTTCCATCCAGATTCTTTCCCATCTTTCCTTTTGGCATTCTTCATAGTTTACCTCTTGCAGAGGTCACTGTGGGGAAACAGAATAGGAGGCCTAAGCAGGAGGCAGTTTGAGGCTTTGCACATCAGTCTTCCCAAGTTCATTTTAACTTTTGGTAGTAAAGGAGTTTCTGCTTTGCCTGGAGGACTAATCAGCAGAGCTTGAGGGAAACATGCCTTCCTCTTCATCATCTGTAAGCCTGGAGCATGTCTCTAGTAACCCTCAGAGC
>NW_010426796.1:39845-56623 GCF_000710305.1 Buceros rhinoceros silvestris | reverse complement strand
GGATGTAATTCTGTTAGAGTTAACACTAGCTCCTAGATAAAATCTACTGCCTTCGGGGACAACTGTCCTGTTTAATATTCCCAGAAGCTGCAGAGTTAGAAACTGAGCACAGATTTCCTACTGGACAGTGAGGCACTGCTGTCTTGTGGCAACTTGTATCTGAAACACAGTCTTTTAGATAATATGATTATAGCTGATGATATGAGTTCTTTTTCTCTTGGTTGTTTGAAATGCTGATTAAGTAAAACCAGTTTAAAGGCTCGCAGGGTTTCTCCTCTTGAATTTTTTTTTTAAATTTTAATTTAAAGCAAGAAAACATGTCAGTTGATGTTGAGGTATTTCCAAGACTTGGAAGAATTAATTTTGTATGTTTTTCATTTTGTAAGTTTTGGTTTTACTGCGCAATACACCAATTTTAGACATGGCTGTACACTTTTTCCTTCTTCTGAATGTGATGCCTCTACAGTTGCAGTCTGCGTGCTGTTGTTTGGGAGTATAACCTATGGTAGCATAACTTCACTTAAGACGTGAGGGATCAGCTTATGAAGAGTATCAACTTTTAATTGGGATGCATTTGCTTTGCAATATATTCCAGGAAAGGAAAAATTGATTTTAAGGATAGATGTACTTTATTTGTCTTAAATCCATTGGACGGGAACATCTGCGCTCAAGCAGCGCTCCCAGACTTAATGATGTAATGCCTTTCTTAAATGGGTACTGTGTTACCTTAGCCTAGCTGTGCTGATTTGTTCTTCTTTTTGACGGATAGCATAACAAGAAGTGCTTTCTTTAGAAATTTTATCAATTTAAATGAGACACACAATACTAAGATTGTACTTTTTTTTTTCGATCAGGTTTTGTATTACTATGGACTTGTTATTGCTTCTTTTACTCATGTACTTTTGGAAAAATATTTGTAAAATGATCAAGAGGAAGGTATGCTTTAGTCCACCTTAGGAAGAGTGTAACAATGTAGAGGTAGCTCTACCCACAAACACCATAATACCGTCCACCATCTGACATAGTGTGCTCCTTTAAATTAAGTAAGTCTTCTCTGTCCTATGGCAGGGAAAGGGAATAAAATAAGTGATGGTACATTTTAATTTCCTTGCTTTGACCTACATGAATAATGGGCACACTTTGCATGTTCTTTTCCCTCCCTGCTTCATATTTTGTTAAGGTGAACAGACTACCAATGTTTTTTTGTTCCGTTTTGGGTTTGCTTGACTTTAGTTATTAAAAACAATCATCATGGCACAGCTGAGCCATGTCCCTCAATACTCTTGAGCTTCCTGGGATTTCCAATAAAATCACAAATGAAAGTAAGCGGTGTATTTCTGAAGGTTCTGGCACAACTGTGTGTAGTTGCCATGAAGAAACGCTGTTCTTTTTGCATTGTTATGTTGGATGTGAAAGAAATTGTGAAGTAAGAGGTAGAAGACTTGAGCATCTTGGTGGAAATAGATGTTATCATTCTGTTAAGCTTTGCGTAGGTAACTCTTCAGGAACATCTCACTTGTCATTTGAAAATGGGACTACCCAAAAGTCAGTTCAGTGTTACGGGTGAAAAATGTGAACTGACGTGCTTAATCCATTGTTGTGTTAGAATTAGGCTTTCTAGATTGAAAGGATGTTATCAAATAGATTCATATTGAAAAATAGAGGTGATTTTCTTACCAAGACAAGGATAATATTTCGTACCTATGAGAAAATGGAATTTCATTTCAGTCGTCTAAATTCAGTCAGTTGCAATGTCAGCCCGTTGTCTTAAATGTAGTTTGTATGTGAACCGCATCATGCCTCTTAAGAGAGCTGCTATCCTACAGTTTTGTTGTGAAAGAACTGAAAATTGGTCTACCTAGGTATGATTAGGAATGGAAAACTTGTTTGTAAAAGCCTGATTGAGAAGTAGGAGAGTGGTTCGGCTGGAGTACATGAATGGGAGGTTCCTTTGCAGGTTGGATAAGAACCTCTTTTGGCCACAGTCTGCATTTTAGAGCCAGTACTTAAGCTTCAGACTGTTATGTCGTTTACTGCCCTGTTTTTGCTGTCTTGGTAAGACCAAGAGTCTTGGTACTGGCAGAAAAATATATTTTTTATTGTAAGCATGTAAGTAAACATGAAAGAATGTGAGACCAGGTATACAGATCCTGTAAGAGAACCGATGAGGGAGGCTGTGTGAGAGTTTCTAATGACAGTGCTGTACGCAAAAGTATTTCTGCTTCAGCATGTTATGTGCATCATTTCTGATCCTTGCAATTCTGAATTTATCTCTCTGGGAGCTAGAAGAACAGTTGCTAAAGTGTGCATCATAGCAGTAGGCTTGAGCCTGCAGTAGAGTTGTGGACCTATTTTCACATGCACTGTGTAGGGCAAGTGTAGTCAGGCTGATGTGCCAGGAGAGCGTCTGTCAGCGTCTCGTCAGGTTGTCCTGCCAAGCTGCCAATTAGCAAACCTTGAACTTCCCAAGGTAGAGATGGAAGAAACCACATAAGGAGAATATGCCTGGGTGGAAAAAGTGCCTGAAACTAGTCACTGACATTAAAAAAGTTTCAATATTTCAGAAATTAATTAGAATTGCTGTGATTGAAGTGGAATCTGATCTGTAACCTGATGTGTAATTTTTTTTTTTTCCATAAGAAGAGTTGTGAAAAAACTTTGAATCGAGTTCCTGTTTCTCATCCCATCTCTTTAAATTTAGCTGGCCAAACTTGATACCCAGGAAATTGAGGGCTTTTACATTCCAAATATTAATTTTGAGGTTTTTTTCTTTGATCATGTATTTAAAAATGGCTTTTTTAGCAGTCAGTTTTAACTATGGGGAAAGTTTTATGCAGGCTTCATTGCAAAATGGGTTTTCAGCTATCTGGAATATACAGCTACTTTGTACCGTTATCACTGAATACTTGCCTGGAAAGTCTGTATTGTTTTAGCATTTGGTGTTCTGTCTTGGGAATGGGTGGTGCTTCTTAATCTGCTTCTACTTAAGTCTTGGTGGAGAGAGTTATGTTTTGTTATGAGGTAAGGTTTCAGATTATTTGTAGGCACAGTTCTTCCCAACTGAAAAAATTTTTGCTGATGAAGAAGACAGGACACCACTGGAGTGCTAGCCTGTTGCTTACTAGATTAAGGATGGTTTGGCATGATGACTGTCATTCCTTCCTCTAGCCTGCCTGGTGAGATGCAGCCTTGCTGTCCAGGGAACACCTGGCCATCGGTCGTCCCGCGGCCACACATTCCCTCTCATGGGTATCTTCCCAACCTTCTGGCTGTGGCTGCCTGTAGCATGTGTTTCCTGTCAGATGTGTCCTCTGTCCAGGGACTGTGTGGTGCGTTTGCTAAGGAGGTTGGATGTCATCTTTTCTAACGTCTGTGATTTGTTTCTGATGTAGAAGATAAGCCTCCTAAGCCTTGCTGCTTGCTTTACTCATTTACAGGCAGTCAAAAGAGTAGGTTATGGCAAGAAAGGGAAAAAAGCTTTGGTGGCATGCGCACAACTTCTTGTGTGTGAAACCAAAATGCCCTGATGGAGATCACAGAAATCTTTTCCAAAGACATTCCAAATTCTGCAAACAACTATTTTGCTCTCAGTGGTCTCACTCTTTCAGTCAAACAAATTGCTGGACATCGACTTTTTTTTTTTATAATAGTCACAAGAAAAAAAATTTCTATCTAGTGTTTGTGATTCACATTCAGGAACTTTTTCAATAGTTGCACATAAAATTCTTGCTTATAGCAAGAGAGTTACAATTGTATCTGTACCTTTTTTTGTTTTTCTCTTCCCATTTACTTTCTTTGTGAAATAAGGAAAGACAATCATAGTGGGGAAGGCTCTGAGGTCAGTGTGTGTTCGACCTGTAGGACGACTGTTCACTGCAATGTGATACAACTTTTTTTATGGGGGAGGTGGGGCAGGGCGATGACATGAAAGGTTCAGCTGGTTTTCTGATACATTTGTGGGTATGTGCGATGTTAGCCGTTCAAACTAGTGTAAACGTTGGCTACAAAAATGATTTTATTCAGCTGTTCAGAACATTCTTGGACATTGTGATCGGTAGTCATAGAGATGAATATTTGGTCAGGTCAGTGGTTTTCTGGCATTATAGTTACATTGGATCAATTATGTCATAAGTATGTTGGCTGAACATTTGTCAAAGTTATTACTTGTTGCAAACAGCTCTGAACTGGTTCATAGTTTCACGATGATAAGCGCTGTGCAAAGTCCTTTGTCCTTGTCCCAGAGGCTATGCGTGAGAAGACATACCTGATGCTTAGTATGTGAATTATAAGTAGAATATCAGTAATTTTTTTTCTTACAAAAGAAAAGGCAGGGTTCATGTAACTGAAAGTAATCACTGTTTTTCTTTGGTGTTGAGTGTTACAGCAAAGACTGCCTCCTTTTGCGGGGGAAAGTGTGTCTTCAGCATAGTATTCCCGGTACACAAGTCATTGCAGCATCTTTTTATCCAGATTTGCTTGCAGATTCCTCAGTATGATTTGACCTGTTGCTAGTCAAGCATTATGACCTGTGTGGCCTTCTAGGAGAGGCGTATAAGTTGAGATATGCACCAGACGCAGGAGCGTAAGCAGTTTGGATGAGGATGAATGACTGTTGAGACTGTACATTTGCAGGCAATCACAGGAGTGTCGTGGGACTTCCAGCTGAAGCCTGGATCAGCCCGTTGCATTAGTCATTTGTCAAGCAAGTAGAATGTCTCCCACACTTTTGGCTTTGTTTCCGTATGTGGATCTCTAAGGAGGTTTCGGCCATCCTTGTGTCCTCTGAGAAGATGGAGGGTTTTTAGCTTTCTGCCTTTTCCGCCGCAGTTATGCTCTTCTTGCCTCCTCAGTGTGTCGCCGTGCCAAAACCCTGCTATCCTGACAGGATTTGTAGCTGTTCTTTCTTGGCAGGAGTGTTGGGCAGGGTTGCATCTGAGCACTTTTGGCCAAAAAAGAAGCTGGAGTGCTTGTCAGTCACAAATCAGTTCATGGAGAGGTTCACTGAGTTTTGTGACACTTGGTATTAATTTACATTTTTCAAAATATTCCCCAAATCACTGTATCTCTTAAATAATTTTTACTTTCAGGCTTGAGGTAATGCTGTGCCCATATTTTGCTTTTTTAGTGGATCTTTACACATCTGCCTCTGGTGCTGTCCCTTACCTCATGGTGATTCCAGTAACTGGTACAGGGCCTTCTTTCAGAGGAGGGAGGAAAGGAAGACACTTATGTCTTTGATTATAAGAATTTTTTGTAGTAACCGTTTTTGCTCCAGTGTCTGTCAGGCTGAAATAAATCAGAGTGCTGATTAGCGAACATGAACTGAATTAAAAAAAAAAAAAAAAGCTTTAATTGGTATTGTTCAAAGGCATTGATGTTTGCAGATCAGGTCATCTTGCATTCCTGACAGCTGGCCTGATTTTCTACTGTTGCATAATCTGACTGTACTCTTTATAATTACCTATTTACTGTCATTCAGCCCTTTTCTTTCTTAAGTCTCTCCAAGTTATCTTGTTGGACAGGACTTTGGACAGTGATAGGGCTTTTTCTTTGAAAGTATATAATCCCCATTAAATATTATTGGTGCTGACTCTGACCCCACTTGCCTGATTTCACAGGTTATTTACCTGACTTCATTTTAAATGCTTGTGTTCTTAAATTTCATATGGGCTAAGAATCAAGCCATCAATTTGGATTATTTTTGTTGTTGTTGTCTGCAAATATTTTGCTCAAAAGACTTTTGCTGTGTAAGTCTAAATATTGTAAGATGCATATTCAAGAATGTATTTCTAACATTAAATGCTGCTTTTGTTTCTGGGGGATGTTTCGGGCTCTCTCTAGCTTCATCATGCGGATGTGGTGGTAGTTGGCAGCACAAAACCTGACGATGTTCCTGTGAGCTGGATCAAGCCTGGAACCACCATTATTAGTTGTTCTCATGATTTGCTATCAGGTAAGAGGTGTAAAAGATAACAGTTCTTGAAAGTGAGGTACTTTCAAGTCTTTTGAGATATATATGGCATGTTGGTGACAAAGCAGCGTGGTTAAAAGCTATGGCTTTAGGAGACGGCCTTTAAAAGTGGATGTTTGCGTACAGGGGGATGTATACATGTGTCTCTGATGTATAAATGGGAGAAGTATGTCAGGTGAGGGAATAAAGACTAGAACAGATTCTTTGTACCGTGATTTTTAAATAAGTGATGATCCTATGGATTCAAAGAATTCGCAGTGAAGACTTTCAGGTCATCAGATGAGCTGTTATTTAGTGCTGTTTCGCACAGTGTGTGGGACTGCTGTTCTTGGCAGGCCCTGGCTGCCCTGTGCCCGGGTCTGTGATGTCTGGAGGCAGAGCAGCGACTCTTTCACGGGCACCCCCTTGCCACGGGGAAGGAGCTTGCGTGCCCTTGTGAGGTTGAGAGCTGTGCTGGTGGTGGCATGTGCCTCCGGTGGGGTCTTCCAAGACAGACAGGTCTCAACTGAAGGGTCAGACAAAGTGTGTCCACGGGCAGGATGGGCTCACTAGCCTTCGGGCAGCCATCCTAGGAGAAGGACAGCTCTGACTCCAAACCCGGGCAGATGGAGCTCGTTTAGCCTTGTAAGGCATCCATCATCTCAGAGAAGGACACTCTAACCAAACCTATGACCCGAAGACTTTGCTGTCACTGTCCAAGCTCGCTAGGCCCTGGCAGATGAACCTCAGGTGTAAAGGGTGGAGCCAGTTCCGCGCACGCTGCGCCTCACCTAAAAAATCCACTGCGCAGACCCGAGGGGTGCCCTCATCGCTTGTAGTGAGCGTGGGAAAAGCCCTTCCCAGATCTTCGTTCACGAAGCCAAGCCATGATGATGTTATCCTGTGACTTCTGTGGACTCACCTGAAACATGGGAAAAAGAGAAGAGGGGCAAAAATACCATCTGCAAAATGCTGTGAAGCTATGTGCAAAGAATTGTGCAGGAGGCAGTAGAGAAATACGTGTAGCTAACAAGAGGCAGAATGTCTCCTGCACTAATTACTCCTACAAAAAGAGTTTGGATGCTCTTCCCTCCTCCTGCCCAGGCTGGTTGGGGAGGGAATATATGTTCATTAATTTCTCAGTTGAAAAATGCCACAGAATTCTATTAGGAATAAAACTAAAAAAGCTTCTTAGAAGTTACTCTATTCTACTGCTGGAACTGCATTTCCTGTAAAATTTGTTAAAGTCCTGTGAAGATCTCTACGTATTTTCTAGATCATTTGTATGTATATGAATTTGACTGTTCAGTGTCCAGATGAGATTATGCTGCAAATTAATAGGAAAATAAGGAAGTACATGGGTAGTGTGATTGGTTAATTTGTTTTTCTAAATCTGAAACAAGTGTGCTTATTGACAGCTATTGATATAAAACTGGGGAAATGGGCATAAGGCCAAGGAAGGCTAATTGTATGGTTCTTAAACTAGTGATGTTCCCTAAGGACAAATTAAGCAGGGCTAATGAAAGATTAGGCTCAAAATAAAGCAGCTGCTATTCCCAAAGCCTTAGCAAGATATTCCTTTCCCTGTCTTTCTGTTACCCTTTTGACTTGAACGCACATTGTGGGTGTGGGAAATCTGGGTTATTATTCACTCAGTTGTCTGAAGGCATTTGGGCATTTGTCTTCCACCTCCCAGAACAGTGCTCTGATCCTGATAAGGATCTCAGGCCTGGGTACCAAGCCTTATTACTTTCTGATGCCGCACAAGTTGTCCCAAAATAATTCATGTTTACTTTTTCCTAGTCTAGTGGTTAGAGGACTCCTTGCGCCTTTAATGCCCATTTATTTTGCATAGGGATCATTGAATATAAATTTTAAGTGACTGTGGGGCAGGGGTTGGAGCATAGGTGTTTTCGGTGGGTACCCAACCTAGTAGTATAATGTACTCTTGTATGAAGGAGAAATGGGGGAAAGGAGAAAGTGGCAGAGAAGAGCAGGACTGGTGGTCCAGCAGTCACACCTATAAGTAAATAAATGAAAAGGAAAGACCTCTCCTTATTTTAATCCTTCTAAGCAAAAACCTCTTAGGTGTCATACTTCAGGCAGAGGTGCAGGTCTATGAAAGCAGGATGGGGGTAAGCCAGTCCGTGCAGTCTGAGTGGCCACCACTGATGACTGAACTCTCCTGGCTCTGTGTGCAGCCAAGTGCACGTCCCACTTTCAGATACCTGCTTCTTTCCTTCCATTGCAGAGGGAATTTGGGTCTTCAGACCTCAAAGTTACACAGTATAACTGCGTGACGTGTCTTGAGACTGAAGTATCTTCATGCCTTAGAAGCTCCATAAGAACTATAGGCAATACTAGTGTTTCCCTTCTCTGAAAGAGTGCTGTTAGGAAAACTGCATTAAAGCATTTGAGTCGTGTTCACATATCACAGCAATATTGATTCTTAAGGCAGGAAATGTAGGGTGTGGCATAAGCATCTAGATTTCTTTGCATTTTTGAAGCTGTAGCGGTGGGATGTGTTAACTACAGCATTTCTTTAGAAAGGCAGCGTGAGATTTTTAGAAGGATAATTTAACTAGAACTTATCTACCAAATGTCCATCTGTCTTTATGGTTATGCTTTTGAGATTGTTGGAATCTTGGAGAAACTCTGAAAGAATAGCAGAAATGCATTTTAGCAGCTTTAAAATGTGCTGACCTCAAGACTTAATAGAGAGGGACACAAAACACAGGTGTCTGTTTGACAGGAAGAATGCACTTAGTTTAATTGCAGGATACTTATTAAGAGCCTATTGTGGAGCAGTTGTGACCTTGGAGAAACAACGGAGTCTTACAACTCTTCACTTTCAGTATGTGATGGAATCCGGCCGAGATGCTTGGAAATTGTTCTGGGTTTTTTCTTGCTTTAGAAATGTCCGACTTAACATCTGTGGGGTCACAGGAGCTAAATGAAGCCTGAAAGCAACAATGGCCATGAAATAACTTTTTTTCTTGCTAGATGGTGGCCGCATTTCTATCTTATGTAGGTGTACGTGTAGTCTAACACTCAAAATGTGCAAGGATACAGCTGATTTGGGCAGCTGTAATGATGTGAGCCAGGAGACTAGAGTTAAAAATGCTTGCTCCAAAGTGATAGAGTTATTTTTCAAGTATTTTTTTAATATGATCAAAGACTTTTAAATTACCACAATTGTAAAAGGTTATATAATTTCTAGTAGTGCAACATCTTATTCTTCTGCACCAATGATTTTGGAATCCAGTGAGAGCTGGTAGTGTTTTGCGGGAAAATATATCTTAAATGTGTAGAAATTAAAATCAAGTCTGATCAAAATGTAAGGATGCCAAAATCATTTGGGATTTAATGTCCAAGTCCTTTGGGATCACTTCAAAGCTGAAGCGCCTATAGTTTAAGTACGTTAGTGGGAAAGTCAACCATTTCCCCACCTCTTCTCTATTCTAAGCTGCCTAAGCAGACAGGTAGTGCGTGACAGCAACTCTGAGCCATCTGCACAATAGGGTACTAATAGATGGATGGACCTGTGTTAGGGTGAGTCAGAGGAGGGAGCACAATGTCTGCAGTTCAGCTGATCGGGCCATAATCCAAAGCAGAGTGTACTATTCCGGCTTCCATCTGGAAAATTTATCCTAAGAGAGCTGTTGCAATCCTGTGATTGTCTTGCTAGCTCAAGCGTGCATGACTTGCACCTCTAGCTTCACCTTCACCCCTGTAAAAGGCTGGTTAGTTATTTGTGGGGTGAGTATGTAGCATAGGCAGCCTGAGAGAAGTAGTTTATTGAAGGGAAATGTCTAACTCTGATACGTATTTACACACATGCTAGCTCTGCCCCGATAAAGTAAAGTCGTACTAAGCCAAATAACATAAAAAGTCAAAAAGTCAGAATGTTTCTGTAAAGCACAGCTGTCTGAAAGGGGATTTTAAACTTCATTCTTCCTACTTCATTTGTCTCTTTGGCAGCATTCCCAGCCTGGTCTCAAAGCAACAACAGTCAACTTACGACTGTGATAGACTGTTCCAGTAAAACTCTTCTGTCTGAATTTAAAACTGAGCATCTCCAGAAGATTAATTTTATTTTATTTTTAAATGGCAAGTGTTAATGCAAGTAGAAGGACTTTTCAGCCACTTTCTTAATTGGAGTTTAGTGTCATGACTGTCACCTTCTGCTTGGTTAGCTTTGTCACTGATATATAGATGCTTGCTGGCAAGTAAGTTTGAGAAAGGATTAGAAAATAGACAGAATGAGGCTGAGGATGTCTGCAGAAAGGGTCACTTGCTCTTTTGGTGATGAGTATGAGAGAGTGGGCTGGAGCTGGATGGGGGGAGGGTGGGGTGGTGTGCTGGCTCCTCTGCATGCCTCTGCCTGCCCCTTTGGCTCCAGCCTGAGGTTTCTGTGCACTGCCACCACTGGGACCCTTGCCAGGAAGGGTAACTGTGCAAGGCAACATGAGCATTTTATGATCGGTACAGATTGGATGAGTAGAGCGGGAGATTGACCAGGTCAGGGTTTGCACTTCAGTTCCCCTGGGGTGGAAAGGTTAAAGCTGTCAGTGAACAGTTATTTTTTTATTACAGTTATGTCTACGCCCTTCAGAATGTGACTAGGGCTTTGATATGCCCACAGAGACTAGGATGTGAATTTTTGAGAAATTGTGTCTAGATAAAAGTCAATAAGCAACAACAGAAGAACAAGCTAAAAGAAGAGTTACAGGGAAATGACAGTATGTGTAGTTAGGGTAGCTAATGTATCATCATTATATGCTATATTGCCACTAGAAGCAATTATAACTGTAGCTAAAGCTGGAGTCACTGTGAATTATTTAGACTCTTCCAGAATATCCATTTTTAATGTCACATCGATGAGGATAACTTCTGCTGCTCAAAAAAAATTGTATAATCTGATTCCAATTTAAAAATCCTGTTGGATAATAATCCTGTATAGTATTCTGTGATTGTTTAATTGCTCTCTCACTGTAATCGGTGTGTGGAAAAGACGACAATCTTTACCATGCTCATTTAGATGTTCTGTTTAAGAATGTATAGCTTTTCCAGTGTATAGCTTTTCCAATTCTCACAGCTGTCTGGCATTTTTTTGTTGCTGTCCAAAACATGTCCAATATGTGGCTCCTGGAGTTAATCTCTGTGTTTCCTTGTTTTCTTTTTCAGGTATGTGTATGCTTCATCATATGCATGTGTCTGTGTAATGTGCTTCAGAGCATACAGTTGCTCTCTGATTTTCACATTATATCTATCCTCCTGGGTTATTTCATTTGAAGTATCAAAGAAGCCACATATAATTTTGTCAGTGACATTGTTAAATTTCAAATCAACATTCAGAAAATTTTTGTTTGGACATACCTTTCAAATACCCATGCTTCCACTCAAGAAAACTTTGTCATTTTTCAGTGCTATGCTTCTGTTTTACAGAGAAACGCAACTATGGTGAGCAGAATAACAATGCTGCAGAAAATGTTGTTGGATCTCTTGCAGTAGCAATGCGAATGCAGGTTAGTGTAACTTTAAACATTGTAAATTTGTGACTCTCTTTGTAAGTTACAGAAATTGCTTCTACAGTTCAGATTTTAATTTTTATTTTGCTCTTTTGAACATCTTAACCTGCCTTCCGTTTTAATAGCCACTCTTAATCAGTCAGTGAGGGTGAATCATGATTGTTAGATTACTCAGAGAAATGTAAATTAAAAATCAAACATTTAATAATTCTGATGATTACAGTAAAGCTTGGCAGAAGCACTTGTATCACGAGACTGACATTACTTATTCTGGTAAGACAGTGAAGGTTAATTTTATCTGCACACATTTTTATTGTGCGATGGGTGGAGGGTCCAAAAGTTTGGTGTTTTATGTGGAAGCCACATGAGTCAGTGAACAATTAATATCTTCCATTATTTTTTAAGGTGTGAGAGAATAGTAATATTCCATTTTACCAGAATAAAATCTCCAAGTCCCTAATTAAAGTCTTTTCTTACATGTTAATGGTCTTGATTCTTTTTGAACTGTGGACGAGCAGTAGGACAGTAATAGTGCAGTTGTTTTGCTTTTGTCCTAAAACCATGAAATGGAAAGATTTTTAAGTTTGTTTTTTTGTTAGCCTTTGCCATAGAAGTTATTTCAATGTACCCTTGAGATCATTTGAAATTGGGTGTTCAGCATTTATGATGCAGCTGGTGTGCACTGTTTTCCTGTTTAAAAACAGAACATGGTGAAAAACACAGAGCGATGGATCCAGTCCCAGCAGTACAGGAAGTGGGACCTCCGCTGCTTGAAACTGCAGCCTCTCTCCCCAGTGCCCAGGTAATGAGTGCTTTTTTAAAATTAAAAAAAATAAGAGTAGGCAAGTGTTAAATGTGAGACAGTGAACCTAAAAATGGTCCATGCTTAATTAATTTTTAATCTGCTCATGTGGACTACGTGTTGTGCTGGTGTGTTGTATGCCTTGTTGTGACCATGTCCTCCTGTTTCCTATCAGTTTTTACTTTTATGATGTGCTTTGGAGCCAAGCTTTATTTAATAAAGACCTAAAGCTGGAAGGTTTCTCTGAGGGAGAGAGACGAAGCCTTGTGTAATGTCAACAGAAATACAAAATACAAGAAGTTCCTAATTACTAAACTCTAACGTGGCAAAGTGTTTATGGATCTAGTTAAGGCCAGTGGTTTCAGTGGCATTCGATCTTGTATTTGTTTTCTTCCCTCAGTAAAAGTACTTCCTTCTGCGTTAGACCTTTATCCTGTGTAGATGTGAAAAGCAGGAAGCATATTTATTCTCGTAGCCAGAATCTTTTAAATCAGTTTCTGTCTTTCACCTCCCAAGGCCCATGTCTGGGCCGCAGGGATTTAGGTCTGCCTGGGCATGGTTGCTGACATCTCTGACATTTAGAGCAGCCGGAGCTCTTCGCTGTGCTAAACTGTTTTGCAGTGTGTTGATTGTGTTTGGTGACAGAGAGAGGAACCAAGGACTTGAAGTGAGGTGGTACACTTGCACAGGAGGAAAGGCAGAGAGAGCTTATCCCATGCTTATCCTGGAGAAGTGGTGCCCAGTGACAGGGTCAGAGGCAGCGGGTACAAGCTCAGACACAGGAGGTTCCCTCTGAACATCAGGGAGTGTGAGGGTGACTCAAGCGCTGGCACAGGTTGTTCAGGGAGGTTGTGGAGTCTCCATCCTTGAAGATATTCAAAACCATTTGGACACAGTCCTGGGCAACTAGCTGGCTCTGGGTGGCCCTGCATGAGCAGGGGATTTGGACCGGATGACCTCTAGAGGCCCATTCCAACCTCAGCCACTCTGATTCTGTAATTCTGAATCCCACTGCTGTGGTTTTAGAGAGCTGTAACAAGATGTTTTCTTTTCTAAGCATTTTGATTCAGTTTTCACTGTCTCTTAGAGCATTTTAATGGGAATGGACACAATTATGATTTAAAACAGATGCCAAAAGAATGGGTTTTCTATTGTACCCGGGGGCACAAGGGGGAAGAAATGCCTGAGCTTTTCCTGGGCAGCATGTAAAATTGCAGCCTGAAAAATCTATTCTTAAATAATACAGTTAAAAGATAGATTAAAGTATGTGACATCATGAATGCGATGGTGAAAAAACTCTCAACAAATTATTCCCAACCCTCTCTATGACATCATGTGTTTAGTACCTAAGTATTTACGTAATTAATATATAATGGTATATAAGCAGTAATTGATTTTTCATGTAGTTGATAATTCCATAGCTTCATGTCTTTTTTTTCTTTTAAATATAAAGTAACTCATCAGATGGAAAGTATCCTGCAATAAAATGTAATCTTACAGTAATATACCGCCTTGTGTGGAAACAGATGGAGTTTTCATTGAAAATGAGGCAAAACTGCCTAAGCACTAAAAGTAGGAACATCTGCTTTTTGATTTCTGTGAGATCTGGGTGTTAACTGAAGTATTTCCAAAGATACTGGAAATGGGATGGAAGATTTTCTTAAAAATATTCAGTAAAAAGAAAATTTCAGCACGCAGTCTGTGTAGATGTAGAGCCTTCCCCCATCTTTAAAGTTTTCCCGTAAATTATTGTAAATTATGACTTAAAATTGTCAGTTGTGGACTCCCTCCTTAACAATTCTCATTCATGCAGAGGAAGCACTGTTGCATATTTCCAGTAATATTGAGTAACAACTTACTGAATAATTCTGGTATTTCCAATATAGAGAATATATTGTCAGACCAAAAGAGGTAGCTACAAATGCAGACTTCTAAATGCTAGTTATAATAAAATCTTTTATTTCCTGTGTTTTTGAAAATAGTTTTACCAGAAGTAATAGATGAGACGTAAGCACATTTTGTACGTGTTGTTTAGCCCCCGTACTAGTTAAGGTATAAATAGCAATTCGTTGTGAAATTATGCCTTTTATTTACCTTATTGCATGTATGCAATCTGTTGTTAAAGGGTTTCTAAGTTGTTAAAAGTCTAGTTGCCTCGAGGGAGTTTCAGGTGGGAAAATGATGACAGCGATGGTTTTACAATCAGAGAACTGTTACCATCCACTGCCAATTTTGGGTCTAAAAATATTTCTAATTGTATTTATCTAGAAATTCTTTACCTTTTAATTCAAAAGCAAGCAGCTTTGTTAGTTTTGCTTCTTCCAGTTGTTGCCGGTAGTGGTACTTGCAGGATGGCAGAAGCCGCATTGTTTCTTCCAGAACTCTGAGGGAGAGGCGTTTGTGGCTCAAGAGATGAGGGAAATAGGAAGGGCTGAGATTCCTGCAGAGAGTCGTGATAGTCTGGCCTGAGATTTGGAATAATAGCTTCTGTGTTTTAGTAAAGAGGCTGATATATTTAGTAGGAGAAAAAAAGGCAGATTAACTTCCTGTCATACTAGTCTACACCCTTTTCCCCTTGCCAAATACATCAGTTGCTATACTAGGGTAATTGTCACCCCACAGACTTTTCTTGCTTAAATCTTTGAGGGACCGCACTATCATCAACTTGACAGTATTTTCCTGAAACTCAAGCTGTTTTCATAGAGTTCTGAATGAAAACTAAATATTCTTAGTCATGTGATGTTTGTAAGCCGCTCCGTCTTGTGTTCTCGATGCATTTTTATGACTAGTTGTGTTTGAAGTAATGCATAAGAAAGCCAAAGGTATATCCTTCTGTGCGAGAGGATGTGCTTAGCGTGTCCTTGAAAGCAAGCAGATTCCAGGTTAGTATATGCAATGAAATGGTCTGCAACCCAAGCACTGAGTGCTGTGATCAAGTAACTTTTTGTCCTGTAGAGCAGGATTATGTCATTGGATGGGTAATTTCTGGGTTCACGAAGTTCTGGCAGGGTGTACAAGTGGGATACCTGAGAATAAAGATTGAATAATGGTCCCAGTTTAGGATATCCTCAAAGAATTGCAAGCAGTTAGTTGGCACAAACTGATGATTTGCTGGTGGGCGGAGCAGCTGAAGTCCACACATAAGAGTTGAGATCTGGCATTAGTTTTGTGCTCATCTGTGGATTTCTGAGGCCTTTCAGACTGTTTGAAAGTTCAGGACATTAGCTTTGATGCCATTGCCAGATTCTATCTTAAAAACACTGTAATCATCTGAGACTGCAGGAAGGAATTTAGCCTGGTTAAGCTGCAAGTAATTAATCTCTTGGTAATTTTTTAACTTGCTTTTGTGGTGATGTGAGCAATTCAAAGCCAAAGGAGACAACTCCTCACATCATGTGCGCTGGGCCCTGGACTTTACTGCCACAGGAGCTTACAGCTGCTAAATACTTATGTGGACATAAGGGGCAATTATGTCAAGCTAACAGAAGAACAATTCATGAAGGAATATTAAATCCAAAGACCCTAGGTGGTCTAGGTCTGGAATTGCAGATACAATAGGGTCCCCCAGCACCTCCCCTATGGCGACCTACTGTGTGTGCTTGCCTCATGCTTCTTCTCTTGCCTCAGCTGCCACTCGGACCTTGCTCAAAATTATTTATAAGCTCACTGGACTTGGGGCCTGAGTCCCGTGCGTTAAACTCCTGCTATGTGGCCATTTTCAATTTAGCTGTGTTTTAGAAGTGCGGGAGTTGATGTTCAAATGCCTTGTTTCCTTTGGTGCCCTCTTGGGGGAGTAGCAAGGCTTAGCTTGCTTGACAGTACCCTCTGATGAAAGGCGCTACATATACAAGCATCAGGTTTAGCTAATGTGTTTCTATCTGTTGGCCAAGGAATGTATGCGCTTTTCAGTAAAGTGTATGTGCTGAAATACACTGGGAGGGAGCAGAAGAAAAACAAAACCAGAAACATCCATTCCGGTGGGACATGCTGGTGCATCCAGTAGATGCATCTCTAGCTTGATGTGAAAGCATTACATAATAATTGGAATCTGATTAAACAAGAGAACTCTGTGAAATTGTAACAATTAACAAACACTCCACATGATTTTCAATGTTATATTAGGTGTTAGCTAATATTTAGGCTTGGTTAATAAAATGTGAGAGAGGATTGAAAAACCGATTACAATAACCCCATTGTTGGAGTATTTGCTGTTGTTTTGTGCTCTCTCGTCGACCACCTAAGCTGAGAGAAATCTCCTGGCTCCTATTTGTTTTCTTTTCCAGTGATATTGAGATTTCCCGAGCACAGAGTCCAAAAGCTGTTGATGTACTTGCCAAGGAGATAGGATTGCTTGCAGATGAACTTGAGATGTATGGCCAAACGAAAGCCAAAGTACGTTTGTCCCTGCTGGAAAGGTTAAAGGATCAACCAGATGGAAAATATGTTCTAGTTGCTGGGTAAGAATGCACAGTAATGTCATTAATGTCC
Organism: Buceros rhinoceros silvestris; assembly: GCF_000710305.1. Classification (NCBI taxonomy): domain Eukaryota; kingdom Metazoa; phylum Chordata; class Aves; order Bucerotiformes; family Bucerotidae; genus Buceros; species Buceros rhinoceros. Next base: position 39,852 of record NW_010426796.1, on the reverse strand, counting down.
ACTCTTT
>NW_010426796.1:39283-39735 GCF_000710305.1 Buceros rhinoceros silvestris | reverse complement strand
CTCTTTCCACTTATATTAATATAAACATGCAGCTTACGTCTTTCTAATGCATTGCACAAGTAAGAACCCTGAATGGTTTTGTCCATTTCTTCTGAAAGCGAGTGGTTTTTGAAATTTTTTGAAGTAACACAACTTTTCTTCCAAACTGTTATTACTAAAGTAAGTATAAAAGGTAGTTTGTTCTAAGCTTCTTAAATGCTATTTGTTGGTGTGTGGAGTTTTATCAGCATTTTAAATGTTTAACTTGAATATTTACGTCTGTGTGTCTTGTGACTGTTTATAAACAATCTTTAACAGAAGCTACATGCTAATCTGTTGATATTAACAACAAATACTTTTTTTATTGAAGAACAGATTACAGAGCTAAAAAAGCCATGTTTTTTTCTCTGAAATGTAGACATGTCTCCAGGCAGGCTTATCCTGCTTGCGGTTCCCACGATTGTAACAAATGC
>NW_010426796.1:2816-39142 GCF_000710305.1 Buceros rhinoceros silvestris | reverse complement strand
AGGAATTACGTGTGTCTCTTCTGGAGAGCTACTGTTTTTTTCTGCATACAGATGAATAACATTTTTTCATTCACCTGGTTTGCTAACTTAGAATTAGAAGTTTGGAAACTTCTAATTGTGAACAAAGGAGAGAAGGTTTATCATTAATATTTAAATTGCAATGTATTTGTTATATTCTGAATTAAGCTATATGGTTGCTTCCTTCTAAGGAAAACCAGTCAGGTTTAAAATACAGCTTAGGCTGATCCAGGAGAGAAGAAGGCTGTTCTTAACTGCCTTGATCTACCGAATCCTCAGCTGGAGTAGTGTTTCACAAACTGTTTGCTTTACTACATTCCTGTGGGGACAGCCTGAATTTCTGGCACTACCAGAGGAGGAACCACTGTAGACTGAGAGACTTGATGTTACAAAGCTGAGCCAGGCTGATGATGAAGCTGTCTTTGAAGCGATGTGATAGAACTGCAGTGTATAAAGATGTTCCTGGAGGATGTTGGAGCAGTTGATTAAGAGAAGGAAATAACAGCTGGTTGAGCTTGGTTTCCTTTGGTAGATTTTTGGTATGTATTTTGCTGCTTTGGAGAAAGAAAAGCAGATCCAGCTTTTGGCTGAGTTTGAAGAAAGTTGCTACCATGTACTTTCAAGCTCATGTTGTCAGCTACACCAGTTGGGTGCTATGCTTGCGGGCTGTGGCAGGCTTCTCTAGCAGCAGAGTCTCACAGAAGCAGAGGTTATTTGAAAATGTCTAGAGGTGGAAGATAGCATGATGCGAACCCCCATGCAGGTGGATTTCAGTTTGTGTTAGATTGTAGACACTAGTGCTTGCTTTTCTTCACACCAATTTGTCTTCTGGTTTCTTCAAGGAAGATCTCTCAAGCAGTTGTCTGAATGCTGGTTTGTGTATATAGATATGGGAGAAATGGGGAAGTTTTGACTAGCAAGATGAAAAGCTGGCAACAAAGAGAAGGTTCTGTCTTAAGATGTATAACATGCATGAAGACTGAACTGTGTTTCTCAAACAAATGGCTGGGTTTGGTATCTACACAACTCGATTACGTAGTATTTTGCCATTTGTAACTTCTCTGAAGTCATTGCATCTTGTGGGGGGAGTATAAAGCCACATCTGCTGCAGGAGTGGTGCCTGGGCAACATGGCTACAATAGTGGGAACGTTCTCTTCTGAGAGACTTCAACGTTTTACTTTGAAATATTGTACATATATATATTTTATAACTTGTGTTTATGTCTTCTCAGCTGTTCTCATTTGCTGAAATGACTGTATCAGACTGATTTTTAAGTGGGGAACTGCATCTGGCGGGGGAACGTTCAGTACAATGAAAACTGAATATCACTCAAGTGTGGAAATCAGGGAGTGAAATAATATCCTCAGCTTTCTTCATCCTCTCCCTGCCAAGGCAAGGTCAAGCAAAACCTGCCATTTGGATTATTATGTTTGTTCACAATAACCAAAGATATTTAGAAATTCTTTTAGAATGATGCAGTATAAGTCTTCAGAGTAAGTTTTCAGTGCTTCAGAGGAAATGTTCGAAATACATGCTTATACTTCAGGGTATTTGGTCTGATGGAAATACTTACTGTGTATGATGTGAACTTTTCGTATGTGAAGGGAGTGAAAAGCTTGTGTGTGTTCAACAAGCTGCAAAATGTCCAGCCTCTGTCCACGAGGCAGCCGGTGATGTTTGTGCCTGTAATTCCACAGTTGGGTTTAAATGTTTCGTCATGTCCAGGAGTTATAATTATTTGCTGCAAATGCTCTTCCAGTTTATTCCTGATGTGCTAGAGCCAAACTTGTTGTTCTGAACAGCAAAATGCAACCAAATGGACATTTTTATCTCTAATTATTTATGACTTTTAAAAAGTTGCTACTAACTGGAAAGTCTTTTTTGCACTTTGAGTGCACACAAATATGCCTAAATGCCTCATTGAGTACATGCAAAATGCAGTTTGATTAACAGATCATGTCATCCAGAAATAGGATAGTCTTAATTTCTTCACAACTTCAGTTTTCTTCTGCATGGAGAGTATTCATTTCACTTTGTTTCATTCTCACTTTTGTGTGTGTGTATGTGTGTGACTTGTTATGGGGCTTGTGTTAGGACAACTTAGGGTCAGAGTCACAAGTTACCATGGAGTAATTAGCTCTTGGGCATCAACTGGCTTATATACAGGCTTCTAGTGTGCTAAAAAAACCCCATGCATGGTCTGTTAACTCAAACTGCCTCCCATTCACTGCAAGTGGGAGCATGCAAATGAAAGTTTGTGCATGACCTAGTAGCTAAGTTTAGTGTCCAGGGTGACTTAATCATGCACTCAAGCATGTTAATAGCGTATTTGTAAACACAATATCAAACTACATCTGAAATCTGTTAGACTCTGTGTATATTTCAGCATTTTGTTTTTAAATGCTCCAGTGCTGCAGCTTTTAACAGATAATTCTGGAAACCTGTTCACTTCGAAAATGCAAGCTGAGGAGTAGGACTACGTGGAATAATTATGAAATGCAATGCTGCTTTTAGTAAAAAATATGTTGGATTTGAGTGCTGGAAAATTGAAAATCAGTACTTTTCACCTAATATTAATAGATTCTGTTGTGATAACTACCTTTTCAAGTAAGATAAAAATGGAGGAGAATAATTACTAACTTAATGCCTTGTACAGGTTATATGGTAGTAAATATCTTAGGGGCAAAATTTTTTTATTTGGAATTGCATTTTAGTTCTAATGGGTATGTATTGGATTGTATTTCTGTTCACTGTATGTTTTGGGCCACGAGGGACTTAAAAGATAGGAAAAATGGTAGACATAAAAAAAAAAAAACCCATAAAGAGTAAGAGGGGAAAATACCATTGTGCTGATGCACTGAAAGGTGACAGTCCAAAGCAAAGTCATGGCTGAGACAGTTTGTCGTGTATTCATCTTGTCATTGCACACCTCTTGACTGGGATTGTCTTGGACAGGTCTTCATCAGCTTTTGAGAGTTTATGGTTGTGGATTCCTCAGCCTGTTCCTGGCTTTGTTCAGTCATTTTAGCTTTGCAATGATCACTGTGCTTTCATGCGTAGAGGCTCCAGTCCCATTTTGAGGATGTCGCTGCAATGTTGTCACAATCTCACCTCGATGAAGTGACAGGAGTTGCAACATTTCTGTGCTCAGTAATATGTTTCTGACAGTCATAATCTTGGGTGGGAGAGGTATGGAGGTGAGGCTGTTGTTTGTGGAAACTGGATTGCTCATGCCCTCCCTAGCTGGGCTTTGCGGGATTCCATGCAGATCACAGGAATGGTGAACTCATTAAAATCTTTGAAATTGCTGATACTGTTGAGTTGAAGATAGGAAATTTGAAAAAGGAGAATTGTCACATATCCAGTAAAGTTCTTGCTGGAGTCACGATGGCTGGGGTGGCTGTGAGGAGGTTACAGCTGGTGCAGTGTATCATCTCACTGTTTGTTTATTTTCTCTTTGGGAGACCTCATGTAGCTTTCCCACAGAATCAGCTCCACTGTAAGCTAATGTGATGTATAACAAACAAACAAAAAGTCTGCATGTTCTTATCTTTGTTTTGATATACATAAGGAGAGAAAGCTTTCCAGTGTTATGGAAAACTTACTTTGCCAAGTTACTGGTGACTGCTTGGTAGGTGGCAAAGTAAGTAGTTTTACAGAGGAAAATGATTGTGGGGTTTTTCATCTAGATTGAAAATGTATTAAAGAAATTTGAAGTGTAATGTAAATGGGTGTAAGTGTCTTGAAGTTCATTAAAATTTACTGTGTTGTAAAGGAGGTTTTTTTCTACATTTGCATAAGGTCAAAACACAGCATTGCACAACTGAGCTCAAGTTAGCCATTGGCAGTTGTGATTTTATACTCATGTGAGTGGGTGACCTAAGCTGCAAGAGTGTCGGCTCAGTAGTGTAGCCAGCAAAAACATCTCACTGTCCACAAAACAGCCTAAGTGGATTATTTTATTTATAAAAACTGATCAAAGTAGGCCAGGTACAAAAGGGAAGATATTTAAAATAAGCTTTCTAAGGAAATTATTGGAATAGACATTTCTCTTAATTTCAGGTGCTTTTTTTGGTTTTTGTTTTTAACCTAATATTTAACCTAATATTTAAAAGTGAGATTCTAGTAACTATTGAAATGGTTAAATGAATGTCTAGCTTTCAGAGGTTATCCTGTAGTGTCCAGGCTGCTGCTGAGCCTGTGAGAATCAAAGGTGTCCTGCCAGGGTGTCTCGTGTAAGATGAGACGTTGCGCATAGGTAAGTGAATTGTTGAGATCAATCTGGCTTCACTGAATAGTGTAATTTGTAGAGTTGTCATTTTTGTTAATTCTGTTAGGTGGAAAGAGACTGAAATGTCAGTTCCTGGTTTTGGCTTCTCAAGTTGACTTCCTATCTGTTTCTTGGGAGAGCATCACCCAAGTGTTGCAAACAATTTATGAAAGTCCAGTTGTTGGTTTTCTTCCTCCATTAGAGCTGCCTTTAGACATTTTGAACCTTTAGATATTCATCTGAGTAACTCTAGTTGCAGTAAAACTGAGGATCACAGGGCCTCTCAGAAGGGACTGGAGCAGATTAAAATGAACAAACCTGTCTGAGGAACACGATGAAATTGTGGGCTGTTAAAGCCAGGCAGATTTGATCAAGTCAAGGTCCTGTCTGCAAAGATGTGCCCGTTTACTGCTGTGAACCATTGTGTGCTTGCATGAGGACACTGGTGTGAAAATAAACTCGCTCTGGTTCATTTTTGCCTCCACTTTGGTGGAGGCTGGTTCTCCCAGAGTGCCACGTTCTCAGAGGCAGAGCATCAATGTACTGGAAATTCAGTAGAGGCAAGATCTGTTTCTCCCAGTTTGATCAGTGGGCAATGGTGTGTTTCTGCTTTTGTTCTCTGGAAAAAGGTCTCTCTCATGGAAAATCCGCAGTACCTTCTGGCTCATTTTATACAGTCATTTAAGAATGGGCCAGCTGGCTTATCGGAGCATTCCAGTAATGTGCTGCTTGATTGTGTGTATCTTCTGTGACAAGTAGATACTGTTCCTCATGCAGTTACCAACGTGCCTTCTGGTTGTGCATTTGTCAATTCCAGTTTCCTTTCCTTTACTGAATAGTAGGCTGCATCTTTGATTTTTGCTTATTTCATAAGTGTTGTAAAGAGTCCCTGTGCTGCTGTGCGTGCCACATCAGCACTTTGCCATGTTTCAAGCTGCACTTGAATAAACAACCTGGCGATGGGTCTCTGAATTCTCTTGAATGTGAACTTTATGTGTGTGGTGTTTAAAAATAGGAGTGACCACCAACAGGAAGCGCTGCAAATACGGGGTGTTCCGTTCAGTGCACATGACGGCTGCCATAGTTTTGGGGATTTGTGGGAAGTCCTTTACTAGTAACTTCCAGTAAACAGAGTGTAGTTTGCTTTTTGGTGGGTTTTTTGTTTGTTAAATAACTAATAGCTTGAAGAGTTATTATCTAGTTAAGCCTTTGAGTGCAGTAATGCTTCAAGATGACTCATATATTCTTAAAATCTGGCTTTAATGCACAGGAATGAGAGAATCAAGTAAATGAGATTAGGACAATAGACAAAAGTGAAGGAGACAGTAGGGGAACCAGGGGCAAGGAGAAGCTATGCTAATAATTATTTGAATGGGGTTTGGACAACCAGTGTCAGAACAATAGTCAGGAGGGTGAAACTGGTAGTGAAAGTGAGTTAACCTGGCTGTGGTGCTCTGCAAGAGGCGTCATCGTACAAAAGGAAGGATCCTGGGACAAAACAGAGATGGCAGAAATGGCGATGGCGGTGGGAAAAATGGACACTGTCGTAGCATTGTAGCGTAAGACAGAGAGGGCTCGCTGTCCAGGCAGAGTAGAGATTAAAAAGTATTTATTCTTGTAGGAGCTGCAAACTTGAAGGTAGAAGAAATGAAGTAGCATTCTGTCTTCCTGCAGTAGGTCAGAAGAAAATAAGGAGGCGTAGCATGGATAAAAAGGGGACAGGAGCCAAAAACTACTTTTGAGAGTTGATAAAATGGCTTTTGAGAGTAGATGAAATGGCTTCTTCTCAGGATATGCTCTAAATCTCCCATGCTTTGTTGACTCTACATCGATCATTTGCTAAAAATCTATGAATTCCCTGTTAAGTCAAGAGAGTGTGGTTCTAGGAAGGTGGGCTGTTGAAATAGTCTGGATAGTAAATTACTAACGATTCTTTAGAATCTGATGGTTGGCAAACATGTTAGAAACATGGGAAAAAAATGACTAAAACCAGATGCCCAAATTTAGTAACCCCTGTACTAAGTGGTCATATAAGAGTAGTTCAAAGCTATCGGTAGATGAAATACACTTTCTGAAGAGTCTCAGTTCAAAGAAGTCTCTTATAGATGTACTAAACCACATTAATTTCACTGGAACTTGAATTTCTGAATAGGAAAATTCTTTCCTAGAAGAGCATAGAAGATGTTAATTTGGTTTGCCTCATATAGCCCGAATTTTTCCAGACAAAATTAACACAGTTGTCTTTTTTTTAACAAAAGCCCACGATCTAACGATGGTGTAAAAGAGAGATTTGTGACAACTTGATGTTTTTCATGTGTCTACATTTTGTGGGACAAAGAAAGGCTTTTGTCAATCTGTAAACTAACTGAACTAAGCTAAATCTTAAAGGCAAGGAGGCAACGTGGATGTCTCCTTGTATTTGACAATTTTACCAACGTTTTTATGCCATTTGAATTGTGATCTGAGGGTAGCAATATCTTGGAAAAATGACTAGTTGGGAAAGGAAATGTTTCTAATTAGAGTTAGATGTTTTAGCTGAAGTTTTGAACAGGTCATAGGATAAGGATTCCTCTTTGACGAGGATATGTGTGCATGCTTGTATTTCCTTGGGAATGGACATTAGTTCTTAACATCAGCTTCACTAAGGTACTTACTTCTCTGTGGGTAGCAAAGGAAGCAAAGATATAAAAGGTTACACTTTGCCAGGAAGTAGGATTTCTGTGAGAGTGGTGTGAGTGGAAAAAGGACTGGGTCTTTTTTTCTTTTGCCAGTCAAGAGGATAAATATCATGCCTCAAATGAATCATCTGAATGCATTTTGGAGATGTGAGGTTGTTCATTCTTGAAGGAAGGAAAAAAAAATAAAAAGGAGAAAAACCCCAGCACTCTGTCTCTTTTAACATGGATCGTAAACAGATGTGCTGACCTTGAAAGTAGGGAAGACATCACTTAAACTGAGGTGTCTCCCCTTCACTGAAGGCTTATGAAGTTTTCTGCTTGCGAAATCATCTATCATTGTTCCTTCATTAAAGAACCCTGATTAAAGGCTTTGAGTGGAGCTTAGAGTCTCTGATCCAAGATTGAATGTCTTTCTAAAATTCTGGTCCTGGTTCAGTCATGGCCCAGACGTGGGAGTTGTAGCATGAGATTTTTGAGCTTTTGTATGGGAGGTTGGACCGTGGTTGTAATTGTCCCTCGTCACCCTTAAATCTGCAAATAAGTCACAAAACATAAGATTAAAATAAATCATGTTCAGCTGAGTATAGCGACTTTTGTGTCCTGGTTTATTTAAAAGGCAGTCGATCTGTCGTTGTTGCGAGTTATGATCACGTGGAAGCTGGAGAGGGATAGTTGAACTCTACAAACAAAAGTGTTGGTTATTTAATTTAAAATATTATTTCATTCAAAGTTTGAGCAGTGGGAGTAAAACCTCTCATGCATTACTATATTCTGAGTACAGGCTCAGAATATCTTGATGGATGGTTTGTTAATGAAACTGGTGAGACTTGTACTGTAATAAAAAAGTCTAAATTCAATATATTCCTTTTAAAACTTTTGCCAAAATAATCTTCTCTTTTTCTGCTATCATAGTAAATTGCTTAAATAGAAGACACATGTATATTAGCATTCCAGCTCGGGCTAGAGACTAACATTTTGGCAGTTTTTTTGTGGAGATGAAGTAATCTTATTGAAATTTGCTGTACAAATATTCTTCATTGAAATCAAAAGCTGTAAGTTCTGATATCCTTAGCCAGGCTGACATCAGCAAAGAATTTGATTAATCTTTTTTCTTGTTTTTCTAGAATAACCCCTACACCCCTAGGAGAGGGGAAAAGCACAGTCACAGTTGGTCTTGTTCAGGCACTTACTGCACACCTTAACATTAATTCTTTTGCTTGTCTAAGACAGCCTTCCCAAGGACCTACTTTTGGAGTTAAAGGTACGTAATATTCGCAGGCTCTATGACCTCTTTCAGATCAAAAGGAAATGGCACTTTTTTTTTTCTTCAATTTCTGAGATACTTCACTAACTCAGTGCATTGTCTGAATGGTAGCATACTGGATTTTTTGGTAAGTGTATAACTAATAGATGAAGATTTCTTACACGTGTCTTGCCATGCAAGCTTCATATCTATGTTCATGTGCTCAACATGTATTGATAACGCAGATAAAACCTAGACGTAATGAAAGACATGGGATATGTGTTAGCCAGGAGTTTTGAGTGACTTCCAGCCACTCCTGTGCTTGGAAACGCATGTCTTTAAATGTTACTGTTTAATTATTCCTTTAGAAGGAGTCCTAAATGCACTCGTATTGATTGGAAATATTCAAGCTGCATCATACGTTTGGCTTGGTCTGAGCCTTTTCTTTCTGTTCTGAGTTGTTGCCCCTCATCGTGGGCTGCTGTCTTTTTTTGCCTAGAAACCCTTTAAAAGCCTGTAGGGCCGGGTAAGAGCCAGCCAGAGTTCAAGCCTGTCTTCAATGCCGATAGGAAGTAATGCAATCTTCTTTTTGCCATTTCTCAGCTGAGATTGGTGCCTAACTGAGCAAGCACTCCCCATCTGCTCTACTTTGCTTTGCTGAAGTCTAAGTTAACAAGTTTGATTTCAGCTGGAAGGCTCCTGGTGCTTGGTGCTTCTCAGCCAAGACTGGTGCATGTGAGTGCTTTAATCCCTCCATCAACTTGTGCGTAGGCTGTGGTGAGCTCCTTTGCTTTTACCCTGAGAGGCAGTGGGGAAGGAGCACTCAGACAAGGGTGTGAATATTTAGTTCGGAAGCAGTGCTTGCTTGTGACTGCTCTGTCTCTCCACCCAACTGCTGCATGTGCATGACTGTGTCCTAAATCTAGGCAGGAGCAGAGCGTACCCCTTATGTAGCCAAAGTCTGAGCCAGGCATCATGTGTAGGCTTTCATTTCAGATCAAGAATTCTGTTATTACTACCTGCTGGAAAAAATCTAGCAAGGTTTAAGGAAAACCTGTTTATTTGGGTGCATCACTGATCCCCCAGTAGAAATCAAAAGGCTAAGAAATGTCTCATCAACACTGTTTATTTCACTTTGTGTGTTTAAGGGTGTTTGTTTTCCTACAAAAACCCTTCTAAGTCTGATATGACCTTATGCTTTCCTGTGCAGGTGGAGCAGCTGGTGGTGGATATGCTCAAGTGATTCCCATGGAAGAGGTGAGACAGCAGGGGAGCAAGTCCCTGTCCTTCTGGGAGGGGTGGGCAGGCCAAGGTGGCTGCTACAGCACTGCTTAATCAGTGGTGATGGCCTGGAAAATTGGGGTGGTCCTTGCCACCTCCACATGGTTCTTGCCACCTCCACGTGCCTGCTGTGTGACTTATTGGAGCTGCAAAGTAGGGGTGCAAAATTGTTGCACAGGTGCTTTCTGTACACATTTGTAACATCTCAGCTGTTCTTCAGATGCTTCCTGAGAAGAAAGCCTCCTATCGATATGTAACATACAAGACAGAGAGCTGGCCACTGCTAATTTTTTATTTTATATCCACATCTATTGCAAAAGAGAATGAGAAAGTGTTACTTTTGTGGTGAAGCAGAAAAAGACAAGGAGACCCAGGGCTGGTGGGTTGAGGAAATTTTTCAAATATAGATTTAGTATTTCTTTTTTAGCAGAAGTCACTGAGTGTGGCAAAACTGACTTGCTTTTAGCCAGGCTGATCCTGCTGCGCTAGAGTGAGACATGCCCAGAATACTGCATGGGGTTGAATACCACAGCTTTTGCTAAATAAGTAAAAGGAAGGTGGTTTGGCTCAGCAACATTGATGAAACAGAAAAGTTTCCTTTGAAAAATGGTTTTTCACAGGTGCAGGCTGTGGGGAGCTGCACGGGCTGGGAGTTACCATGAGGGTGGCCAAGTTGGGGCTGGGCAGCCAGGGCTCATCCCATCTCCAGCCAGGAGCAGGCAGCCATGGGCACTTGGACAGACCCAGTCCGGGCTTTAGTCACTTCTGTGGGGATGGGCCGAGATCAAGCTGGGATGTGGCCCTGCTGGTAGGCCTGACTTGGTGTGGCCCGTGGATGGGCAGGACTGTGGGGAGCTGGGTACTAGCCCTGCTACGGTGTTGCTGGGGCAGGGACTGACGTCTGTGGGGAGCTGACGCGGGGTCCTGGGCTGTGGGACAGCACTGGGGGTCCACGCAGGGTCAGTCAGGTCTCGTGGTGCCCCTTGATCCCTGATGCTGTCAAAGTGAAAGAACTGTGTCACTAACTCTGAATTAATCTGCATCATTCTCCCATGGCTAGCAGAAAGCTGGCATATGCCCCCAAAGCCAGCATGCATGGTGTGCTCTGGGGGACTCAATAGGACTCAACACCTCTGGTCCCGGTCAGTTAGTAAATACTGACAGTAAACCCGTTTACTGTTAATGATGTGGAACCATAGCCCTGGGCTTTTCAATCTTGCATCATTTAGCAAAGAATATAGACATTAGTGGTTTCATTTGGCTGAACTAAGGGTAGTTTACCGTGTCCTTCATATAGCTTTGTGTGTTTTCAGCCTGATAATATTTCACCTACACTGGTAGGTGACTAGAGCTGCAGCCTCAAGAAGACAGCAGTGATTTTTGTTGTTGTTCAATGTCTGAGATTAATAAATTGAGTTAAATGGTTCTTATAAAAATATTTTGTTGTTTTCACCTTCTTAGTTCAATCTTCATTTGACTGGAGATATTCATGCTATAACTGCTGCAAATAATTTGCTGGCTGCTGCTATTGATGCTAGGATTTTGCATGAGAATACTCAGTCTGATAAGGTGAGAATTATTTTCTGATATCCACATGACATTTTTCTTAGTTTTTCAGTAAACTGCATTTTAAAGCAAAATAAGTTGATTATCTTTTTGTATTTTCACTGTGTGAACAGAAACTATTGCTGAAGCTGTTCTATGTTCTGCTGGGATATTTTGAATATATTTTTCTGGCGAATAGCTATCATAAGGTAGTCTTTAAGATAAGGATCTTATGCCCAAAACATTGTCAACTATTTCAGGCTGTACTAAATAGTCAACATGTTTTCTCTGTATATAATCTTACTGTTTTTAAAAATTGTATACTCCTTTTAAAAATATAGTTGGGTATGATGTACCTTAAGGCGATGATGTTCTGGGGAAAATAAACTAGATCTTCCCTTGACTAAATCTGTTGTGACCTTAATAAAAATGCTACCTTTGGTCTTTAAAGAGAAGGGAGGGCTACAGTGTAATACTTTTTTGTGTGTGTGTGAAAAATAGAAACACCGTAATTTTGGTAATTGGATTTAGACTGTTAGGCATTGCTCAAAAGCCTACCACCTTCTCAGAAATGTTTTTTAAGTCACTAACTGGAAGTCCACAACTTACATGGTTGGGAAATCCATGCTGAAATTAGTCTGAATAAAATAAAAACATTACCCTTTTTTTTAACTAGTTGCTGACTGTATCTTTTTCTTTCATTAACTGCTTCTGTGTTTTTTTCTAGGCTTTGTATAATAGACTGGTTCCAGTAGTTAATGGCGTGAGAGGATTTTCAGCTATTCAGCTTGCCCGTCTGAGAGTAAGTTGTTAATGTAGTTTCTTCTCAGTTATAGTATCTCTTCATAAAATGTACTCTCTAACACAATTTGTTTAAAATTGTTTGATGCGTGGGACTAAGTTTGTACAAACCCTCCCTCATGAATTTATCAAGTCAAGATTTTTTTCTGAAAGGATCATCCTTGAAGTAATAGAATCTGGGTCTGACATTATTTTCATAACTAACATTTTTGCTATTCTTTTCTCCTAAAATAAACCAATAATGTTTTTAAATGCTTTGTCTTACCCGATGAAATATTAGTGGCTTTAAAATTCTTTTCCTCTTATGGTGAAATCACATTTGAAATCTCATATTCTTTGGTTTTGCAATATTTGCTGGTTTTGAACATTTATTATAGCATATACTTCTGGGGTTTTATTGATGTTAGTTTGACAGCGTTCTTCCTTCAAGAGGTGGAACCATACTTGTGTGACCAGAGTATTTTTGCATCCCGTCTTGCTTTCTGAATAATTCCAGAAGAGCTTCCTATGCAATTCATGTTTGAGTAACGTATCTGGGTTTGAGGCTGACATTCTGACAAATAACGGGGGAGCAACGCAGTCCACTGGCATAGGGGAAGTGGAATATGAAGCTCTTGAATGTGACCCATAAGGACAGCTTCAGTCTACTGTGTCCAGTTACATGTTTGTGGTTGGCTTTTGAGGCCTGACCAGTGGTGTTTCAGAGTCACCAGATGGCAATGGAGAGCTGCCCAGTGTGCACTTGGAATTGGGGGGTGGAAAGGAGGATAGAGGTACTAGCTTCAGTTAAAAAAAAAAAAAAAAAGTTTCTCACGACATTAAAAGCTTTTATGCTGCTCATATGAATGCCAGTAAACTAAATTGTGCCTCCTTGACTCTGTGGCAGAAGAGATCTCACAGGATTTTGGAGTATTTTCATTTTGTCCTTGTTTATAGTGTGCACAGAGCGACAAGTAGAGGAGGAGGGGGAGTGTTTTTGTTACGATATACCAACTATCTCTACAGTTTAAATGGATTCCTCTCCACATGAGCTGGAACTCAGTAAAAGAGTGCTTGGCTTTATATCATTCAAATACATGCATCGTAATTGTCAATATAACTGAATTATTTTGCTATGAATTATTTTTAGTATTATGAATCCCATTACAACTGAAAAAAGTAAAAAAAAAAAAATCTTTGTGGGATGGCGTTGGAGTTTAACCCCAGCTGGCACCTAAGTATCATGCAGCCACTTGCTCACTCGTTCCTCACCCCCCACCACCAGCGGGATGGGAAGGAGAATCAAAACCAAGTAAAACTCATGGGTTGAGATAAGAGCAGTTTAATGATTGAAATAAAAAGAAAATATAAAAATGATAATTGTGATGAAAAAGAAGATACCAGAGGGTAAAATAAAACCTGAGAAAGACAAGCAATGCAGTTGCTCACCACTCGCTGACCAATGCTCAGCCAGTCCCTGAGCAGTGATTAGCCCCTCTCGGCCAACTACCCCCAGTGTATATACTGGGCATGACGTCCTATGTCATATGGACATATGGTATGGAATATTTCTTTGGCCAGTTTGGATCAGCTGTACTGGCTGTGTCTCACCCCAAATTCTTGTGCCCCTCCAGCCTTCTCAGTGGCAGGGGATGAGAAGCTGAAAAGTCCTTGGCTTAGGATAAACACTGCTTAGCAGAGAAAGACAAGCAATGCAGTTGCTCACCACTCGCTGACCAATGCTCAGCCAGTCCCTGAGCAGTGATTAGCCCCTCTCGGCCAACTACCCCCAGTGTATATACTGGGCATGACGTCCTATGTCATATGGACATATGGTATGGAATATTTCTTTGGCCAGTTTGGATCAGCTGTACTGGCTGTGTCTCACCCCAAATTCTTGTGCCCCTCCAGCCTTCTCAGTGGCAGGGCATGAGAAGCTGAAAAGTCCTTGACTTAGTATAAACACTGCTTAGCAACAACTGAAAATATCGGTGTGTTACCAACATTATTCTCATCCTAAATCCAAACACAGCGCTGTACCAGCTACTAGAAAGAAAATTAACTCAATCTCAGCCAAAACCAGGACAGATGGGATTACACTTTTTTTCAAAAGGATTTTTAAGATTGAAACTTACCTGTGTGGTTTGGATTTGTAATTACAGAAGGTTCCATGCAATTTTTATTCTCAAACTCCTTGTCTAATGTCAGGAGCTACCTTTCTCATTCCCCTGCTCCTCAGCTTTTTTCTCTTTTTTCCCTTAATTACTAGCCTAAGACCTCCTTACGTTACCTTCTCTCTTTAACTGCTTCAACCCCAGTCTTTTCTTTGTCTCCTTTTCCATGTCAACTCTTCCCACCTGCATTTTTTTCTTGCTGCTTAGATCCAGTATAGACGTCGTTGAGACCCTGGGAGGGATAGGCTCCTTTCTTTGTAGTCCCAATGCCCAGCCCTCCTTGCAACAGTGGAAAGTTATAAAAATGACAGAAAATTTTGATGTTAGCCCTCTGTGGAAAAATGCTCTAGAAAAATGCCTGTTAACACCAAGCAGGAGGAATGAGCACTGAACTCTGCCTGCCATCCCCCAGCGGGATTGTTCCTTTCTTAATTGCCTGTTTTCATAGAATTTGTAAGAAACTTTGTCAAATTGGATTAAAATTGGCCAACAGATTAGAAAAATATTAATACAAGACTGGCAGTTGAGGACATAAGCCTTTCTTCATTAAAACTGGGATGAAAAATCTTGGAGTACCAAGTCAAAACTTGCAAGGTTGTTGCCCTTTTCAGTACTGTGGGAAATGCCCCAGTGAGTGCATGTGGAGTTGAAAGCATCTCTCACAGTCTGAGAGTCCAATCTTCACAAAGAAGCATGACAAAACCAGTTTTAATACTTTCAAAAGAATCTCCCCAGCTTTCTAGAAATAACTGTTGGGAAATAACTGAAGTAGAGAAAGGCTGTTGTAGCTCTTTGAATAATTTTAGACTTTTATATTTGCTTTATTTTTAGTTCTGTAGTGTAAGCATGTTGATTAATTCACTGAGAAATGCTTCTAATGCCAGAGAAAATTAAGATTTTTTTTTTTGGAGACTACAGTTCTTAAACACGGGTTTCTGATTGATCTTTGTGTAGATACTTCCTGAAGCAAAAGGTTTTATTTTTTCAAAGATGATTCACACAAGACAATGCATGGGTTGTTCAAAGATTTCCACAAACTAGAGCCAACAATTAATTTTATTCATAACTGATAATGTTGAATTTTGGTTTACATTAAGAGTTTCTTCTGTGTAAGAAGGAGGTTGTTAATTTAATGGCCTACGAGTGCTTCTCCTTTTCTGTTTCATTTCTCCATCTATATTTACCCCTATTTTAGTTACAGGTGATTTCTTATGTGCTTTTTTTTATTATTAGTTTTAGTCCTGACATGCTTCTTTACAAAATGCTTGCCGAAAGTGGGGGTGATAAGCCAGTGCAGCTCTACGTTTCAAAGCAAAAAAAGGCACTTCATTGCATCTGTTTAACTTGTTTTTGTGTAGAGGCTGGGAATAAACAAGACTGATCCTGGGACACTAACAGAAGAGGAGATCAGCAAATTTGTGCGCCTTGATATTGACCCATCTACCATAACATGGCAAAGAGGTATGTGGTCAGAAAGCCTCACTTCAGCTTGGATTTGATCATAACTTATTTCCTATTTTGCTTAATTTTACCTCATTCAGAGCTGTTTCTGCTCTCTGGCTGTAACAGCAACCCATTTGCAAGTGGGAAATGTGTGTCCCTAGCAGATTTTGCTGCAGTACGTTGCTCTAAACTTGGTCAAATACCTCCTGTAACTGAAGAGACTTTGCTAATATTCTGAAAGATAGATTGCTCTGAGAGTTTAAGTACATCCCTTGTCTTTTACATTAGGTAATACATCTTAAAACATATGAAAGTGGATTTTCCTTGCATTTTACAAGTCTTGCCCATTCTTTCGTAACTGTGTCTATTATGGGTTCAGATTATTTGTACTGTGCTTGATTTGGTCCCTCATCCTCCCCAGCTCAGCAGTCTGGGGAGCTCAGAGGCTAAATAGCCTCAGGGATTATGTGTTTTTCCTGTTTTTAAAGTGTCTTGAGTTTTTTGCTTTTTAGGAAGAAGAGGTGAAAGATGTGGTATGGTTTCCACTATGTATGCCAAGCAAACCCATATCCAGTCTCGCACCCTTACACAACTGCCCTCTGCATTTTCCAGTCCCAGTGCTGGGTTAAATTTCGTGTTTACTTCAACTTCTGTATCTCTCATTTGTAAGCAAGTAAACTCCGCACAAAGTTTTGAGCTAGATTTTTCTTCCTAAGTTCTCAAACACCAAAGTTATTAGTTCAAAATCATTGTTAAATGGAATGCATTGTGATGAGAAAATAAGGAGTACCTACTGAGGCATGAGGAGCCCTTCGTGTGCATGTCATCTCAGACCTGGGATATTTTTCTGAAGATAATACTGGGAGATGTGGCATAAGATGTTTTTTATTAGTCACACAGTGTGTCTGGAAGAGACCTGCCTTAGGAAGAAGGACTAATATAAATATTTAGTGTAATATGACTCATCAATTTTATCAGCACGGGTGTGGGAGGAAGCAGTGTTATTCAACAGCTGTTAACCTCAAGTGAGTTATCTAATTCATCTTAAATGATGTTAGTGAAACTTCTATTCCACGCAACTATACGAGGTCCATATCTTAAACATATCAGAAAAAAAATTGGTTTAGGAATGTTTTAGATAACTTGGAAATTGTTTTATTTGGGACTGTTTCTGCAATCCATATGTCTGTGAAACTTGTTACATATCAGGGAATTTGTAGGGCAGAAGAGAAAGCTATCAGATTGTCTGAAAATTAATTTTAGCCAGGACATGTTTCCTTAGACGTGTCAGAAGCTTAAAGTTCATTGTCATCTTATACTGACTTGAACAGGTACAACATACTGAAAAGAAGGAAAGCTTTCCCCTACTTATCCTTCCCCTGGTATTCAGGGGAGATCCTGTTTATATCTCTAGAGGATAAGGAAGTAGATACATTAAACCTAACACTTAGTTGAACCTAAACTTTTCTGAAACGTTTACTTTGGGTAAGGAAGGGGGAGAATTTGGAGAAAGAAAAATTGCTTTTGTGGCAAAAATAATTATTTCTTATTTTACTAATTCTAAGTGCAGCTACTGGAATCTTTCTGGAGAGTTAATTCTGACCATGGTGAGAAAGCCAGTGTATCCCAGTGGCCAGAAAGAGTTGCAGGGATAGTTCATGGGAATTTCATGGGAAGGGTGTTCAGGTTGCATGATCTCACTAGGAAGGGACAGATAAAAAGCAGGCCACTGGCTGCCCAGGCTGTTGGGAAGGCTAGTTCCTGCTCTCAGCAGTGCCTAGGTAGGCAGGAAAGACATTTAGGTCTGTTTAAGGCTGCTTGTGAAACCGAGCTTCCTAGGAGGGGAAGGGCTAAGTTTATGCTTGCTGTATGGCTTCACGATGGCGTATGGTACCTCAGCTTGGTGTGAGGCTACTGATTCCTTGTACCAAGCTCTGTTCTGCGCTTCCTGCCAGTAATGTAGTGTTTTAGAGTATGACTGTGTAATAAATAGAAATTAAACTGAATTCCTGAATTCCTAAATACCATGTAGTGGGAAGAAGACATGTACAGTATTTACACCAGCCTCGTGAGAAATGCCCAAGAAGGGGAAGAGGCTTAGACCTTGCTTTTCTCCCAGCTCGCTCACAACCCCAAACCGGGGCCGTGTAGGATTGAGATTCAAAGTCCCTCTTGTTCTTGGGTAATTATGCCATTCTTTTCTATACAGACAAATTTGTTAATCTCCAAAAGTAGCAGGAAAAATGGGAGGGGATGATTTCACTGACCTTCAGTACAGAAAACTTATCCAGAGGTTTCTTGATTCTCTGCTTCTAAGAGGACGGAGCTCAAATATATATCTACCAGAAGACTGACTTGATTGCCAAGCTACAGGCAATTTAGGGTTCTTTTAGGGTTGGTGCAAATTGAAACATTTGTAGGGCTAAAGAACCTGTGAGAAAGAGGGAGCCTATTTTTGAATTCTGTAGGGATTGCCATTCCTGGGAAGCAGACATCTAGAAGTTCAGTCTCGTTTTCTAACAAACAGAAACATCCTTCTAGTGTTTCTTCCTAAGAAACATCCTAATCTGTTTCCAGCAGATGAGAGAACTCTTCAGTTATTCTCAGTCCTTCCTCTTGGTTCCTAAAAAGGCATGTTTGAAGTTGAGTGTTGTCAGTGCAGAACTGGAGCACTTGGCTTGTGATAATTGTTAGTGAAGTTAGCAGTTCCACAGGATGGTTTGGACATGCCCTTGCAATACCAAAAGTGTTTCCAGGTTAGAAATAAAACTGTCTGAAATTGAAGTTGTGTTAAATAGCAGATGGTTGAATTTGGCATTTGGAAAAAAGTCTTCTTTGAATGCTGTGCAGCTGAATGTGGAGTTAGTTACTGTGATGTGCAAGAAAGTGACTTGTCTGGAAGAATCAGTCTGACAACATAATCATCCTTTAAAAGAGAAACAGACCAAGTTAAACCTACACCATGGTCTTAAAATCAATTCTTAACAAGTCAGTGATGGGGCAAATGACTTGAAGTAGGTCTAAGGTGCACTATATCTACTAAGACAGATTTTTTCTAATGTAAAATATTAGTTCCTAATTTCTTAGGTAAAATATTAATTTGTATGTTAGAATAATAAGAATGTTAGCTTCATATACTGTTCAGAGTTTGAGTTATTTCAACTTGTCATCTAATGGTATCAAATAGAAGGGAGAAACCAAGTCAGTGCTAATGCTGCCAGGCCAGAGGGTGTCTGTGTGGTAACCCTGTTCAAGCAGCTGAATCTTAACATGTGTAACAACAGGTATGCTGGGGAGAAAAAAAAAAACAAACCAAAACAACAAATCCATGAGTCCTTGTTAATATGTTTTGCTTTTGCTATTCCCTTATTTCAGTGGTGGATACGAATGACAGATTCCTGCGCAAAATAACAGTTGGGCAAGCAAATACAGAGAAGGGGTTTGTCCGTCAGGTATGTAAAGGCAGTATCCTGCATATCTCACATTCGGGACAGACTTTGCGTTAGAGGCTGAGAGATATTTCTGCAGTTCTTTCAGCATACTTCTTTGAATTGCAATGCTAAAATGTGCTGCTCTTTTGTACTACTCTTGCAGTGAAACTGATTGTGTCATTGAGTAACTGAGTCTGAAGTTTCAGAAAGAGAAACTAATGTATATTGCACAATGTGTCGAAAACACTTGAAAAAAATCGCATGTGTTAGGGGTTCACAGGTGTGTCATCCTGTGAGGATGAAAGATGCCCTTATGCCCTCATAAGGTTAATTTGTATGATTTTTTCTCACTTTAAGTCTTTCAAACTACTCATGTAGTATTTATGTAATTTAAATTACATTTAAATTTAGTGATAAAAAATTGGGGGGGATGGGTAGGTTACGTTGGTCCCATTGGTGGGAACTGGAAATGACCATTAGCTTTTTTTATTCAGTTTCATTTCCCTGCCGTGCATCTCAGCTTTGAGATCTAAACTGTAAGAACTTTGAGCATGTACTTGATTTTAATATGTGGGCTTGAAAGGATAGTTCAGAAAATGAGTATGTGTGAGCTTTACAGCACTGTAGAAAGCTAACATACATTACTATATGTGAGCTTCTGGAGGTCTATTAAAGAACTTACTGAAAAATTGAAAGCCAGCCTTTTCCAACACTATCTGAACAAGTGTTCTGGTGTCATATGGGTAAATCCATTTCTGAAACAATGCAGTGTGGAACACCAATGCCAGGTGGAACAAATTCATTGTGGTGATGAGGAGCTGCTCCTAAATCGATGAAGATACTGTAATCTAACACGCTGGATCATGAAATTCACAAGGTTCTGACTATTTCGAGGTGCATAGGTATTGTGGTGGAGATAAGGCTTTCATTCATTTTGAAATCCTGTCTTTTATTTTTATCATTTCAAACCACTTCTAGGATTTGTGCCTAAATAAAGAGACCAAAAGATAGTGCTAATGTTTTCATTCAGTTCAGGAGGTAGAACAGTCAAATTGGAGAGAGGAACTTAAAAGAGAAATCGTAGAATGTTTTGGGTTGGAAGGGACCTTAAAGATCATTTACTTCCAACCCTCCTACCATGGACAGGGACACCTTCCACTAGAATTGCTCACTTGTTGTGGTTTTGAACATACAGTGTAGAGATTTTTCTGTCTCTACCTTACAGAAAACTCATTATTAGCTAATATTCATCTCTGATAATGGGCTGGGAGTACAAAATATTATACTTGGTACAAGTTCCTTCAACACTTGAGACGTTTTTCTATGTTTAGATTTGTTTCACTGACTCAATGTGATTATTAGCTTTGAGCCAGTTTCTGCCAGCCTTATTGTGCAGCATTTTATGACCAAAATTATACTGCTGGGTTAAACGTGGGTTGTTTTATTATAGAGTACTAGTTGTGACCCATGGCTGTCAAGTGTTGCTTCTGTATTGTTTTGGCTAAAATGGCCTTGATGCTTTCAATTTTGATGTGTTGGATATCCATTCACATTGTAACATGGACTTAGTGACTTGAGAAACAGAGCTAACAGTTAGGAAAACTAATTTCAGAGCCTAGCCAGAGATCCAGAAAAAACAGGACTTCACAGTTAACAGATGCATTTTATAAATATTTGGAGTGATGTTCTAGCACTCTTAAAATCAATGACACCTGTGTGAAATGGCAGAGCACAGCAGGCACTAAAGTCTGCATTTTAATGAACAGGGATGCTGTGCTTTCTAAAGAGTATTACATTGCTGATGCCCTTGATCCTGCAATTGAATCCATGTGGGTGGATCCTTTCATCAGAGGAGAACTGACTTCACAGCTAAGGCTTCTGTCAGCACTTCATAGGTGCATAAAGGTTATTAGAGTTAAAATAGCACCTGCTGCCACAGTCTTTTTGTCTGTTTTTTCGATTAAATATTAAGTCACTCTTTGAGCATCTACCTTGTATTATTTTTCCTGTCCTTTTGGGTTTATATAGAAACAATGTTAAGAAAAACATTTTTTTGGTCTCCTGATAAACATTCTGATAATGTTAGGTAATGTTTCAGGATACGGGTTGAGCGTAGATTTCTCAGGATTATTTTCTGTCTGTATATGCTGCAATGACTTACTGGGGACATTCTTTACTTCAGGAAAGATAGTAGCATCCGTGTCACCACAATGCTAACAATGTTCATTGTGTACCCAGAGCTATTCTGTTACACAGAGAACTGCTTCCAGGGAATACAGAAAATTGCTGTGTAACTTAAGCATTTCGTTTGAATCTCTAAGATGAGATTCTCAATTACAGGATTATTTTTTGTTTTCCGTGATACATATCTCTCCCTCTCTATGCCAAATGCAGAAAATGCTCAGGTGTCTTCAGAAGTTTTGACTAAACTTGCAGGTACGTAGAGGTCAGGCTGTAGCTATCAACAGAATCTAAAAGCAGACTCTTAAAGATCTAAATGAAAAAGGGCAGAAGCTTTTAAAGTACTGGGCAAATGGATAGGATGGTGAGCAGTTCTCTATGTAGATAATTCTTAAGAACGGGCAGAGCCCTCGGAAGAGATTCCTCTGGTATTAGTATGGGGTACATCTGATAGAGGTCTGACACAGAAACAGTGTCAGACTTTTTTTACATAGGTAGCAGTAGGATGTCAATTACTAAATAGTTGTGTAGACTTTAATTGCTGGAAATGGAGCGATTATACTAAAGATGCTGCAGTTCCTGGTCATACCCACCATTGCATTCATATCATATAACACCTTAGTGACTTTGTCTTTCTTCTCTTATGTTCTGACACCATGTGACCTGGGCTTTACTAATAGTAAATTAGGACATATACTGCTCATGCATGCTGCAAGCTCTTAAAGAACCGTAAGGACCACAGCTTATGTCATGCTGAAATGCTGCACAGTATGAATGTATTTCTACAAGAGCAATGGAACTTGATGCCATATATAGTTTGGGGGGGGTTTTAACTTGCGTATTTTTTCATTAAAAAAAAGGGTGGGGACAAAAATGTATTTACATTATGATAGGTCAAGCACAAAAACTAACCACATAGACTCTAAATTTTGAGTTTATATAGAAAAAGAATGATCAAATGTAACAAGAATGTTTTTGAAACCAGAATAAGAAACTTTTGGAGAGCATTATAGGAAAAAAAAAAAACCCAGCAACCTACCACCACAATATTACGCTCATGCCAGTAAAGCTCCAAACACATCTGGCAATTTTCTTTTTTGCCACAGAAAAAAAAATCTTGGTCCTTCAGGTGGCTTCTGATAAGTATAATGCGAACCAAGGGGCTAAGTGCTCTTGTTCCCCAAGTAAATGAAGTATAACAGGGAACATTAATGGAGGAATATAGGCAGTTACTCTAGCCTGAATAATCTCAAAAGCTGTAGGTTACAATTTAGAACTTGTTTGAACTCCAGTGTGAAATGTGTCTTTCCTGAGTCTGCTCCTGATGAACCCCTGTGAGATTTGAACTGACTTTGATTTTGGTTCATGATTCTCATTTCTATTTTACAGGCTCAGTTTGATATTGCTGTTGCAAGTGAAATCATGGCTATCCTGGCACTTAGCACCAGCCTTCAAGACATGAAGGAGAGGCTGGGAAGAGTGGTGGTGGCTAATGACAAGAAAGGAGAACCAGTAACGGCAGAGGATTTGGTATGTTCAGTGATACAGACCTGTGAATAACCTCTGCTGTGTTTGTTTTGCCTCTTGAAGCATTAAAAAAGGCAGGTGCATGCCAAGGATTTTGCTTTGAACAGCACAGTCAGAGATCAAAGAAAGATCTTCTTCTGGGCCAAAACTTCCTCTCAATGAGAACAAGATGTAGAACTCATTTTTCCAACTCTCTGGTAACATCTGGTCCAGGAAGTCTCTGATCTCCATAACCTACTTGGATAGTTTTTTTTCAATTCTTAAGGCAGGCAAATTTGGTACTGGAAGGAGTCTGAGTGTGAGCTCCTGTTTAAGAGAGCTGGTAATGTTTGCTACTGTACTTGTAAAGTGTGCTCAGATGTTGCAGTGGTAGTTACAACAAGAATGCTCATACCCTCAGAAGGAAAGCAAGCTATTCTTAACTCATAGGTTGCTGATAGTGCCTCAGACAAGGTTATCTCTTCACGTGATTAATACTTTTTCTTCCTTACCTTCGTTAGTTAGTTGCTGTTTCCTCATGGCCTATTTCAGCTTCTGAAAGAAGTCAACAAGTTCTTCCTTTACATCCAGTTCTAGCCCTTATAGCCAGGCTGTGAGTCAGTAAACAGTGGTCGGAAGCTCACGCGTGTTTGGGTATGTAAGTTCCTGGTGCAGCCAGGAGCTACCAGTTACCCTTTGCAGTCCAGCTGTATGCTAGGAATAGGTTCACCGTGATTGGTACTAGTTTGCTGTGACATTACATTACTTGAATTCTGTAGCCTAATTGCCAAATTAAGTTTATATATTGCAGATTGACAGCACAGCCTAAATACAATAAATATGATGAAGGCAAAGCATTATTCTTTTTTGTCATCTAAGCATATGCTTATAGCAACTGTGATATGCCTTGGAGCCATGCTTTCATGCCACCCTGCTGACAGTGACTCTGCATATCACACAGACTATGTGTGTTTTTTCCTGTTTGTCCCTTTTATGTGGACATCTGCACAAACTTAGGCGTTTTCAGAATGAGCAAAGGAACCACCAGTATCCTGCCTTGTCAGCAAATCCACAAGCCAGGAATACCTTCATAGCCTTAATGGATTCCAGTTTAATACAGAAATGAAAGCATAATATCTAGCTTGCCTGGATTGAAGATTGAAATTAAGATAAGCATACTGAAATTTCTTACTGCAGTTACCATTAAAATTCAGAGCAAATCAACTACTCTCAATTATGCAGGAGACATGAAGAACTGCATTTAATATTCTAGCTGTTGAAGTTTTTATTTTCCTTTTCAATTGTATAACTTTATTTTGGCCAAGTGGAGAGAGGTGGGGAATCAGCATATGCAAAAATTTCGGTGTCAGAATTAAAAGTACATTTGAAATACATTATTTTAATCTTGATGCAACTTTTGTATGAAGGTACTTTAATGTATTAATATTGCAAAATATTTAACCTGTCTTCAACCACTTAATGCTGATCAGCTTGATGAATGAAAGCAGTTGCTTTTCCATAGTGTGTTTCATTTATAGTTGCTCTGTGGAAATAAAATCATGAACAGCACACAAAGAACTTTATATTTTTCCGCTATGTCCCTGAAATGAAAGTAGTGCTCAGCAAAATATCTGTTACTAATTCAGTTTTCTTTGGCCTTTTTTTAAACAAACTTCCTATGCCTAGCGTCTCAATCATTTGATAGTGTTACTTCTGCTGAACATATGTTTCTAGTTCTTCTTTAAAGCAGTGTTCTACTTTATTATACAATAATTCTATATTATACAACAGAGGAACTGCCCAGAGAAAAAGAAAATTCATCACAGTGTTGAAGATATGTGTTATGATCATCTGCAGCTATGATGCTGCATTCTTTTTCTTCCTGGAGGTTCTCTTCTTACCACGCACAGGGAGGACTTGGGTACATGTCATGATTGTGAAGTGCAGAAACTCCTACCTCCTTCGAGATGGGAGTATGTGAGGATGAGAACTATGGGAAGAATAGGAACGTGATTTCATGGTTAAAGAAGAACAGTGTCTTTTTGGAGAGCTGAATTTTATTCCTGTGTTTTTCACAAACCGCGTGGGTGATGCTGTGTCCATACAAACTGATTCTTACAGTACCTGAGGAGTTATGTATTCCTCAATCTGGCTTGATACCCAGGAGCTAAACAGCTGAAATCTTTGGAAAGAGCGAAACGCCATCAAGAACTTTTAATCAGGAGAAATTATGCTGTCTCAGGTTGAGCATCCCAAATTGGTGAATACTTTCGAGCTTGGTTCTTGTGTGTGCTGGTTTCTTTTCTGAAAATAGGAACAACTGTTTGTTTCTGCAGAGTTAGTAGTATCGGTGAAGAAGTCCTCAGATGCCATGGTGATGGGATTTAAGATATGTCAAAAAAGGAAATTATTAGTGGGATTTCTTACTAAGATTTCTTTGTCAAATTAAATACTGCTTGCATATTTAAGGGGACAGAGCTTATGAATAACTGTACTGTACTTGTGAAGGTGTGTTGCATAAAGTTGAATCCTCTGGAAATAACAGGAGATACATAATCAAAGACTATACCTTGTCATAATTCACATGTACAAAGACAAATTTCATTTCATCTCTGTTCCTGGTTCCTCTCCACAGGTGATCAGTGTGTTTGAACAGACTACAACTAGACTTACTTGTTTCTAGATTTCAGATGCAGTATCTCCTCTTTCCCCTGCTGCTTGTGCTGCCTGTGTTGTAACTACTCTTGTGCAGTCCCAGCCTTTGACTCCTGTTCATTTGGACTGCACAGGTTGTATCTCTTCCTTGTACGTGTTAGAAAAGGATTCCTGTAGAATCCAGGAGAAGAGATCTTCGCTTGTAGATGTCGAAACCCAGCGCTGGTCCAGCCTGGTACACACTGTAGGTAAACTTGTTACACACCAGGCTGTAAGCACACTGCACACTGCAGATAAAGCTTTTTGGGCAGGATGGGGCAAGGCTAAGCATTTGCTAATGCCTATCTGTGAGCTGAAATTTTTGTTTTCCCAAGGCTTATATCTTGAGCAAATTTTCAGATGTGGTAAGAGGTTTGATGAGAAGCCATTCTCCTGAATTCATCCTTCTTTCAAGTCAAGGTCAGAGAGGAGATAAAGCTTTATAGCTCAGAAAGGAAAGATTTCAAGACAAGCGAAGATAGGAAGAACAGTATGTCTAGTTTTCACATGCTCTCCATCCAAGAACAGTTCAATCATTTTGACTTAAATTTTCATAAAACAAAATCGAGTTTAAAAGCTTGAATCTATCATAGCCACTTGGCATGGAACATCTAAGCCCAAAGAACTGAAATTGCATATAGTTTTAACAAATTTTAAAGACAGCTTTGTCTTGGGGAGTACAATACAAACTGAATAATGGGTAGTGGTCAGTCCTACCTGTCACTTAAAAAAATTCTGGGGTTCATGTTTTATGTATACTACCCAGATTGAATTTGTGCAAGTTGAAATGTTTGACAGTAGTCTTCAGTTCATTGGAATCTCTGTGAACCAAAACCACTAAACCCTTCTCTGTGATTTGTTTCCAGATGTGCACACAATATACTTCACAAAAACACAATTGCTCTTAATTTTGACTTTATATGCAATATATATAAAATAATACAATGTAAACCTAAAATACACATTGGCAAATATAAACCAGATGCAGAGGCAGGCTAGGAATAATAGAAAAAAGATAAATTGAGTATTTAATGAATTGAGAAGACTGCTTTCACAAGAGTAATGGATTAAATATCTGTCCTCTGTAATGGAACATCCAGAAGTCTTTGCCAAAACGTGGTGCTCATTGTACAGTATTTTGAAGGCTGGATTGCTTTTTGGCTTTTACAGTGCAGTAGAATTTTAACGGACAAATGCCATATCTTTATGTGAAGTTAAATGGGTATATGTGCCCTAGATCGGTATTTCAGCAGCTATGAAAAATATTAAATAAATATGTTACTATTTTTTTAAATAAAACTTCTTCTCAGCTTACTTTCTGTGTCATGCTGTTAGATTTTAATAATTCCAGGACCAAAAAAAATAACTTCATATTTACTTTCATAAATGATCTGTCAGCTGAATATATTTTGTTCTCTGGTTCGTGAGGGACATTGTGTACACACTTCACTTTAAACACAAGTAGTTGCAGTTCTTCTCAACTTATGATTTAGGGTTTAGTTTTTTACAGAACTGATACTGCAGAAAAATATTATCTTTTTGTTATAGACTGTAGTTTCAAATGAAGGGAAGTTACACATACTTCATTATTTTTGCAATAAAGAAAAGGGTTTTTCTGTGCCCTTCTGTCTGTGTAACCCTTATTCATTTCACAGTAGTTACTCCCAATCACCTTCCTTGTCATCTAATGCTGACTTTCATTTCCACTCTTGATAGACTTCAGAGACTGCACCACTGGAAGTTGCTTTGAAAGTATTTTGGTTTTTCATCTAAGTTTGCCTTTCCTGTGTCACGTGTGTAATTTATTTTGTGCTTTATGATCTCTGCTGTCCTGGGGATCATACCTGCCCCAACGGCTGGTGGATAGATGGAAGGGGTATTATTTTCAGACATACTTAGGATCAGTTCCAGAAGGGAACCCAGGAGAGTTGGATGTCCATATACATCTGATTCAGAGTCCTACTTCTTTCTTTTGACAGTGAGCCCTTGGGCTCTTACATGCTTAATTGGTGTGTAAGCATCTAAGACTCTAATTCTTTTATAAAAAAAACCATCTAGCTTCTCCTAATTGGAAATGGGAACCTGATTCCTTAAATAGCTTTGAGAATCAAGTCCAGGACTTGGAGTGAACTCTAGGAATTGTTCGCTAGCTGCTCGGAGGATTAGGGATACAAAGGAATGAAAACTATTCTGAGAGAGCCATGTCAGATAGGTATGAAAACTTTATTGACTGTTTAGCTCTTAAGGACTGTTTTTGACACCAAAGCTGTTCAAGAACTGTGGAAGATAGATAGACATAGTATGTGCTAATTGGAGTCTTTGCCTCTTTTTTTAATTCGCTTTCAGCTTCAGATAGCAATTAGTTGTTGTGTCCAGAATGCATATCTAATATGGGTGAAGTTTCCCCAAAAGTTAAAATGCATGGGAAGTAGTTTTTGATCCACTATTTTTATCAGATTGCTGAAGAACTGTCAGAAAGCAAAGGAGACACGATTCGACCATTATTGCCAAGGAGTGGGGAGAGGAAAGAAAAAGGTCTGATTTTATTTTTTCTTCTTGCCCAAAGCCTTCTTTCCAGTCAGCATTAAGAAGGCAACAGAAACCCTCAGTTGGATAGCTGCAGCTGGCGTGGGTTAATGCTTGTCAGACCTTCCCGAGAAGAGCGTTAGGGCTGGTCTGTGGCTGCTCAGGTAGTTAACCTTGCCAGTGACCAGTTGGAAGACCGGATGTAAAGGGTTTTTTCTCCAGAAAGTTGACTAGCTATTACAGTTGCCTTTTACATGGTAAGGTTGTCAACCATCTCAGTGTTCAGGTGCTGAAAATTATCAGCAGCTGTTTCTCTTTTAGCATCAACAGATGAATGCCTCATGCTATGTGATGATGGAAAAACTGAGATACAGGAAGAAAATTCAAATTAACCAACCTTTCCTTCAGATATTTCTGTTGCCTATTGCCTCCTAACTACTGTGTGTACATGGTTCTGCTTTCGTGAGACCAAAGATTAACAAATTAACTGGCTGTTATGGTTTTGTGTTGCTAGCAGCTAGTGATGAGCATCATTTCCTTCAGCTGGGGGTGGAAGGGGAAGAATGGTGCATCTACTCTGAGAAACTCAGTCCCAGCTTGCTGCTGAATTGATCAAACAGTGGGGAGGAAACAGGCTTATAGAATCTATTCAATAACTACATTGCAAACCCTGTTTGGTTGTTTTAATGAATTGAATTTTTGCACTATGATCAAGAAAAACAAAATACGTGTTTTGAAAAATTAGGCTTAAACACTGGAGTTTAATGAAGAAATTGATAGGATTGAAATTTGTTCCATTTCATTTGAAATCGTTAGACCTGGGACTGGGTATTCACTATCTTATTTCATAACTTTTTCAGATTTGGAAGTGAATCAAATAAATTTTATAAAGCAAATTGTTATATTGAACAGATTTAAAATTGAATATCCTAAGAAATACACCCATTTTAGAAAGATTTTTACAAATTGCTAAAACACAAGAAACCAAAGGCTGTAACAGTGGCAGTTATTTTTTCATGGTCCTAAAAAGAGAACTCATTTATAGATAAAATATTGAAGTTACATTTTATTCTAAAAGCAGAAAAAAATATGGGATATTGGTTAAATGAACCTTTATGAAATATTTGTTCTGCATTTTTAAGTTCTTTATCTAAAATAAGTAGTTTATAATCTTACCAATTAAACCAATCTGTAGCTATAAAGGAGCCTGTGGAATTGAAAAGAAATAATAATTTCATTTCTCTTTTTAACATATTTTCCTTTTGCTTCTATTTAGGCTGTCAGCTGTGGATTCAAGTGAGAGTGATTGGTTATAGGTACAACATAGCACCAGGTTGCTTCTATGGAAATGATGGGGCCTCAGCCATGCTGAAAGAGAGCTGGCACACTAGTTTTTCCTTGCTTCTTGATCCTAACTTCTAAAATAAACATACTAAGAAACAGAAATGTATTTTTTTACTAATTCAGAAGTAGGAAAACGATATTGTTCTGCTACCAGTTTTTCTTCTTACCTTTTTGTGGGTCTGTTTGGTCTTGTACATAGTGGAGGTTCACAAAATACAAAAAGCAAAGAAACATCTTCTCTCTCTCTCTTCTTTCCTTCCCTTCCCTCTCCCCCAGGAAAACACTCGCTATGTTTTGGTTGAAATCAGTTTTACTGGTTTGGTTTCAGACCATTTTTATCTGAGGCCAGATATTCTGTTGCATTTTCCTGTGAAGTCTGTGTTCAGATGTGATGCTTGGAATGGGGAAGCTTGAATTTGTAAACTGTACTTGTGTAATGACCGCATGCCTTTATGTCTTGTTTGTCTGCTATTCAGATTTTCACACAGATTGTTTGAACAATCAAACACTACTGCATTTTTTCCTACCCATCATCTAATTCTTTCAAAACAAAACACATTTTCTTTTCAAAATCTAAGTCATTTAGGAATGAATTTAAATATATGCAGTATATGCTCGTGGTTTCTAGGTAACACTTTGCATATAGTTTGATTGTGCTGTGCACACTCTATAGCACAGTCTGTGCACAGGTTTTTTTAAAATGGGCATTGGATTTTAGTGTTTCAAATTCAAGTTGGTGTAAAATTTATACTGAATATCCAGCAAAAAAATTTAGGGAGAAGTAAGATTTTTTTACAACTAAAATGCAATTAACTTTGTCCTCTCATCATCACAGTAAGGCACTTCCGACCTAATCTTGTGCTGTATTCATTATCTGTGCCTAGTCAGCTCAGGGTCTGCTTTCATCCTCTGTATATTACATATTCATTCATACGAGTCCTGGCAAATGCCCTTTCTAGTTGTTGCTAGCTATCGATTCTGTCATGAAATACATCTGTCATTTCTTTAGGCAGTTTTAGCAAGTTATTGCCTCCTTGCTTTCTCAAGTCTCAGTGGCCTTTTCTTCTGCTTCATCTTTTGTTCCCATGAACATCACTTGATAACAGTTTCTAGTTCCTCTGTGAAATAGGAACTGTTTACCTACTGCCTTTAAGTGTATTCAGAGCAAAATTGTCACTATTTCTGGCACACTCTGTAAATATAGTATGTTAGAAGTCTTGAAGTAAATATCTAAAAAAAATATTTATGCCGTAACAACACTGCTTATCCTCTATGATTTATGAACACAATTTTTTTTCTCCTTTGAAGCATAAGGCTTTTTCCCTGTTCTAACGGGAAAGCTTAACTCAGAAATGTTGTATCTTTGAATTGACTCCCTTAAAATGTGGATCATTTTGGTTTTTTTAGGGAGTAACAGGTGCTTTGGCAGTTCTGATGAAAGATGCAATTAAGCCCACGCTGATGCAGACATTAGAGGTGAGTACGGCTTATGATACCTGCCCTTCTCCGGCTTTCAAATTCCATATTGTGCTTGTCATGCTTCTCTCCAGAGACCACGATTAACTTTCAAGGTTCAAGCCAGGGTCAAATCCATAAAGGAATTTTAGCAAACATTCATTTGTGTATGTTAACTAATCAACTTTATCTGCATTTGGTGAGATTTTTCCATTCGTTGAGACTGGCTTTAGTTTTAGTTTTGCCTAGCATTGCAAACAAGCTCCTGTGCACTATTAAGCTGCTTCTGATCACGGTGGAAGACAGATTGGGCTTCCAGGTAATAGCCTTCCTTCTGTTTCTCATCTTGCTCTTCTAGGGAAGTTTCCTTTTTATGTACTTCCTTTATATGTATGTTCCCATGATGATTCCCACACCACAGCATTTTGAGTGGAAAGTAGATGCTTTGCTGAGGCCATTCTATTCTGTATTCTAGTTTGTTCTCTTCAGAAACACAGGACAGCCCCCTTGCCTGTTTATGGTTTTTCAAAAGATGGCTCCCAGCCACCCTGTCTTGCCATTAGTGCTTTCAGGTTCTAAGTGAAACTTTGCTGGCCTGTGAGAGGAATATAATACGCTTAACCTAGTGAGAAACAGGTCAGAGAACACAGAACTAGTACAATCTAACTTTGTGTCTGGGCAGTCTGGTATTGGCTTTTCAAAAGTACGCTGAATGATGAGCAATATTCACGGGGAAAGGGAGAAATAAAAATGGGGAAATAATGAAGTCCGTTGGAAACAAATGCATTTGTAGAAAAAATAATGTGTATTATTGAAATTATATTATTGTATATTGATCATGAAGATTACATAGCTGGAACATTTCACGAGAGTTCCTGGTACGGTGAGAAGTTGAATAATACAGAAAGATGCCAGTGCTCTCTGTAGGTGGTAACAATGTCTCATTTTTTGCAGTGTGTCAAAATGATAACTACCTTTTTGCTTTTGTGTTTGGATGGGGACAACTTCCTACTCTCAGGGAATATTAGAAAAATAGAATTTAAGTCTTTGTTATTTTCTGACAGCCATCTTAATTATTTTCTCCTGCAAAGAACATCCGTTCTTTCATGTGTCCATGTGAAGAATGTACGTGTGTGTCAGAATTTAATGTAACATCCAATAGCAGAAACTGAAGCCATGTAGGATCAAGGATGTCATGGCCAGAACTGTGTCTTAAAGTGCCGCTTGGATAACATTGTGTGTATTAAGCATCAGTGACAAAGTAGCTTTGATTCTGAGTGTTTAGTTGGTGCCACTCTATTTACACTTTTCTTATCTGTTAGAAAGTAACAGGGTTTGTTGTAGTGTTCTAAAAGACCATTATAAATGTCAGAAGAGTTTATTTTGGTCGATAGGCATTTGTTTCTGAGTCTTGCCTGCTTTTTTTTTTCTTTTCTTCCCACTGCATTTCTTTATATTCACATTTCTATGCAATAAAATCTCTGCCTTTTATGTGGTATTCTTTTCTAGTCTAATCTGTGCAATGGCTGAAACATCTGCCAACTTTCATCAAACACTGCTGCTTCTTAGGAGGACCCCAACCGCAGTACCCAAGGATATTTTTCCAGAAAATTCTTACAAAGTAATTTTTAAAACAGCAGACTAAAGCAGCTCAGTAGGCTGCTTCATGCTCCACTCTTGCCATTTGAGTCTCAAAGATGAGCTTTTGTCATCCATTGAATACCTATTAGCTTGCAGGCTAATATGAGTCACCTATCCAAGAATGAAAATCTCCATCCTATCTAAATCTTTTCCAAGATAGTGCTGTACTTTGGCTGATGGATGTCTCTTGGACTCTGCCATTGCTTTTGTGTAGAGATGCAGTGTCCCTCTCTGTTACTGTCCATGATGTTGCCATACTGTTGTTGCCGTTCCTGAGCCTCAAGCTTGTGTCATATCCCATTTTGTGAAAAAAATACCATTCGTTATTTTTAATTACTCACGTTAATAGCTTTAAGAGGTGCCAATTTTAATAGCTTCCGTTTTTCAAAAAAAAAAAAGGGCAGGAGGGAAACAAGGAAGATACTTTTTCCTGCGCAGTTGCATGTAGTGCAGTGATCCGCTGATCATGCATGATAGATTTTAAGAGAAGCTAATCCTAGTGAACCCTGAGGTTGTGGATGTAATGACATGTCTTTATAGAGAACAACATATGTCTGATGAGTGCATGAATTGCAAGTCTTTCTTCTCACAAACCAGAAATTAGGAGGGCTACAGCCTAAATTACTCTTGAAATAATCATAATAAGTAACATCCAAAAGAAGAGAGACCTCTGAAGTTTCCAAAGAGGCTACCAATAGTAACTGGGCAACAATAATCTTCATCCCTTCAGGGAGAACAAGTTCTCAATGCAAGTTTAATGACCTTTAGCAACAGCACCGCATCTTGACAACAGTAACATCAGAAACAATCCTACAGGGCATGGGTGGTGGAAAAACAGAATAACATGATTACAGAGAACACAAATGTGCCTTGGACATGTCCTGCAATTAGGGATGAAACTCTTCACCAAAGCAGGTCTTCCCGATCACTTTGGTATTGGGAAATGGCAAAAAGACTGCCTAAGGAAGGGGAGCAGATTGTCTGGATGACGTCCAGCTGATACTGACAGTTAATTTGGCATAATTTGTAAGCGACAGTGACTGTGGGTAACGGTGGCTGAAAGGAGCCATTGCAGAGATAGCTGTGATCTTGTGAAGAGCCTGTAGATGGTCACTGTGATAAGCTGTGGAGATCTGAGGAGTTGCTTCTAAGGGCCTGTAAAAGAGGAGAATGACCTACTCAGTAGATTTGCACCAGCTTTATATGGGCATCTGAGTTCAGTGGAGAAGTTTTGATGTTCATAAATCAAAAGTGACCAAATGGCAATCCTGCATGGAACTGAACTGGCAGTTTGTGTCAGTGGGGTTTTTTTTTTTAATGTGTGAATTGATGTGTGTGTTTTAATTTGTTGTTTTTTAAAGAGACTTCTTGGTGGGTTGATTTCCATCACAACCCAGCTACTCTGTCACCAGAAATACTGCCTCAAGGTGTTAGTGATTGACAGTGTTTTATATGCAGGAACGACAGTAAAATCTCAAAATAGAAAACGTGGAGCAGTCTGCCTACAATAAATGTAGGCTTCAGTAGAACTCATATCCAATGCTGTAGAATTGAGATGACTTTGTTTGAACTGTACATAATGACTTCGTAGTGTTTATCCATGTTTGTCATGACAGATTTGTTCCTTCGTGAACTGATCCCTTAATGTTTAGCATTTATTTATACCACGTGTAAGAGAGCAGCTGCTCTATGGGACAACTCTTTGTAGTCACAAGCTGGCTGTTCTGGGACGGTCTGCTCGTGTTACGTTTAAAGTGCCACTCACAGTGGAGATGAGGGGAGGATGGTAATAAGTATTATAACTGTCCTTCTAGCGGCCAGATAACTTCAGATATTTATTGACATTCAGGGTTTATTTTCTTTTACTGAAACTTGGATAATAAAATTTCCTGTACTGAAAACAGTCAGCAGAATGCATCCCTGTGCCACTCTTTGTTTCACCGTATAGTTTATTAAGAGTGTAATGAAAATAAGTGGCACTCTGCCAAGTGGGATAGATGGACTGACACAGAGTTACTGAAGCTGGCCTGAGAAGACATTGTTGTCCCTGTTCCAGGGTGTGCCTGAGGCTCCCGAGATCCTGCTGGAGTTCACTCCCTTCAGTACCTAGACTGTATTTTTCCTCCAGGATTGCCTTTGTTAAAAGACCATTCAAATAACTTCTCCTTTTCTTCTGGTGGATATCAGAGCTCCAGGGGAGCATCTCCCCATGCCAGTGCTTTAGATATTTGGATTTCGGGTTAGTGGCAGGGGCCCTCTTGGCTACTGATATTCTGGATGTTGGACCCCGCAATCCAAATTTCCCTCCCATCTGTGTGTTGTGGATGAACTCTTGGAAGCACAATTGCACAGGGGGTGTTGTGGAAGACCCTTCTGGCCCCCTCTCTGCATAGCTACCCCCAGTATGATCTGGGCTGCACTCTCATTATCCACGTTTGTGCATCTGCCTGTGTGTGTGCTGG
This sequence comes from Buceros rhinoceros silvestris, assembly GCF_000710305.1. Lineage (NCBI taxonomy): Eukaryota > Metazoa > Chordata > Aves > Bucerotiformes > Bucerotidae > Buceros > Buceros rhinoceros. Next base: position 4,469 of record NW_010426796.1, on the reverse strand, counting down.
GCTCTAACAAGAGCAGCCCTGTAGTTGTTTGCCACAAGAAATTAAGGGCTTGGAAGAGTAAAATCAAATTTAGTGAGTAATAAAACACAAATTAGAATAAATACCGTGGATTTCAATCTGGTATTATTTATTTGAATGCCAGAAGGGTAAATACTGCATTACAGTAAAACGTAAGAAAGTAAAACTTAAATTCGGGTTGGTGGAAGTTGTTTCCATTTTATTTTGTATAAGTTATAACCTCTTTCAGTTAGGGATAATCTTTCCTTTTGCACAGCACCTCCCATTAGAGTGATGCCTAAATACTACAAGAAGCTTTGAAGATGTACATAGTTTAAGTTCACTTTTTTCATAAATATTTGTATTATATATTATTGCAGTATGTGGTCATTAGCAGATAGAAAACAAGAAAGAAAATATCCTAAGTAAACACTGTGAAGTCAGTGTGTTACGATGATAATACACATCATTCCTTCTCTGTTTTACTTTTTCTGCTCCCATTCCACTGTTTCTTCTCTAACATGTATGAGGCAGAATTTCTTTATCCTCCCTGTTGATAATGGGGGGGTTGTTTGTCTGACATAAGGGGATTTGGCTCTGCACCGGCTGCTCCCATGTGCTTGGCCAGCATCAGTGAATGCTTTTTCCATTGTAATCAGCATCCCTGCTGCACCCTAGACATGTGCCTTCCCTTCTCCCTCTCCGGCTCCTTAGCAGTTGACTCTGTCCCTCATTGCTTCCAGTGGCTACTTTGCGCGCGCTAGAACGGCAGTTACAGTCAGTGAGGAAAACAGGAGCAGTAAGGGATGGAGTAGGGCTCTATTTGTGTGCCATCTGCAGTGACGCACTTAGTGCCGATCGTAGTCCACATGCCCGCATAGCATGCCACAGCACTAGGGCAGCGGAAATACCAAACATTAGTACAAGACTGGGCAAGAAGATGTGAAAGTTACCTGCAGGTTGCGCTGCTGTCCTTTACCTTTCTATGAATGAAGGAGGTGCTGACATCTAGGCCTGTCAGTGTCAGGATCTTAAGCACCTGAGATGTACCTAAGCCCCCAAATTATCAAACGGTCCTTACTTGTTTTATGTGCTTTTGATTTATATATAATCTTGATTAGTCTGCAAGAGTATTGAGCTTTTGTTCTTACCTGTTATGTTAATAGTAAATATATTTTTTTTTTTTTAATCATTCAGGGAACACCAGTATTTGTTCACGGTGGACCTTTTGCTAACATTGCACATGGGAATTCTTCTGTTTTGGCAGATAAAATTGCCCTTAAATTAGTTGGAGAGAAAGGATTTGTAGGTAAGCAATTATTTTTTCATTCTATTATGGTTTGTTGGTAAGTTGGCAAACAGTGATGTAAATGAACAGAAGAAATATCAATAAAAGGTAAGAATGCTACTTCATTTTTTGTTGATAGTAATAATAATCTTACAGGGTATGTGTTTAAAAAAAACCCCAAACCAACCCAAAGCACTTCTCTCCTCTTTGTCTCAAGTGTTCCTGTCACCGTGTTTGAGATTCCACAAGCTGGCTGAACCGGTTAAATGACTGCAGTGCTTTGAAAGAGGTGTCCTGTCGTTCCTTGTATTAGTATTCATCTGACCTCTCTTGATAAAACAGACTGAAACCATTTCCTTTTCCTGCTG
>NW_010426796.1:0-2728 GCF_000710305.1 Buceros rhinoceros silvestris | reverse complement strand
CTTTTCCGTCTGAATTATTTCTCTGCCAGTTCAGCAAACTCAGCCAAATCAAGGGTCAGATGTTCCTGCGCCAGTGCAGAGGAACAGCAGAGGGAAGCTGGTAGAAGAGAGTAAGACCGCCTTATCTGGGGGGCAGTGAGCCATTGGGTTGGTCCAGCTGCATTGTAAAAACCTCACCATGAGGCCCTCGTGTTCCCAGGAAAGCACGTCAGTGGGCAGACTTTTCGTATTAAGAATTCAGCCTGCCCAAGCAACAATACACATGTAGCGCTTACTGTTACGGTCGCAGGCAAAATAAACTCATGGCTGAATGGTGAACTAGTTTTTATTAAAAATGTTGTCAGTGTTTAGAATGAACAAAATGAAAGAGGTGTTGCGGCTTCGCAGTGGTTACGCCTTTGCACTGCTGCAGCCATCCGCTCCAGTGTCCTGAACACCCAGGTTGCCTTAGGTTAATCCCAAAGTTGAACTTTGAGTACCTGTGGGACAATGCTCTTGAAGAGGTGCAGTAATGTGAAACGGGAGGTTTTTCTGCTAGCGCCTTTAAACTAGCAGAGAAATGCATATGTATGTGCTTATGTCATAGCTATATATACAAGTTGAAACCTGCTGTAGATCATACTGACTTTGAAAAGAAACTAAAGCAGTATGTCACTTTGGTGTTCTCTGAGTAACAACAAGAAAGTTGAACAGATAGAAAAGCTATTTTTGTGTATTTCATTATCTTGAGAGCTTTCTTTTAAAGAATATTTATTGATTTTTCTATTTTCTCATTTTGACTTGTTTATCTTTATAGAAGTATCTGATCTCCCTGAGTAAAGCATTCTGTGCCTAGAAGAAATGTCCTCCATCCTTCTTTTATTTTAAATGGAGCAGCAAAGTGCACACAGTGGTTTTTAGATCCTTGATAGAATGTTATTAACAACATTACTTCCTTAGAGTCAATTTCGCTACCTCTGCCCTTCTGTTTCAATATAATTTGCAAAGATCCTTGGATATTTGCATATAACATTTTGTTGCTAAGAGCATTCTTGGAAAAAGTTTCATTCAGTATTCTGCTCTCACTTCTTATGTTTAGGTGGAATTAGCTAAGGAATTGCTGACCTGCGTAAGAAATGAAGCATTGCAGTTAAGGTGGTGAAACATGAGGTTTTCAAGGTAGTCTGGGCACATATTGTGTGTTTGTTTTTCTAAAATGCGTGATCATGTCAAGGAAAAGGGTTCTTTTCTCCAGTATGAGTTGTACAGCTAAAGAGGCTGTTCATTTCCCTGTAACAGTCAAACATCCATTCAAACTAACGACATCTTGCATTCCAAATACTTGTTTTTAAATGATAATAGAATTGGTATTTCATAAAGCCATGTTTGTTGTTATACGGCTTTGTGGAATGAAGAGCAAAAGCATTTAGGGTAGCTAGGGTTTTTCATAGGCTGGGCGAAGTGACTGTGTTTCTGCAGTAAGCAATCTTTTCAAGTGGGAAGTCTGTTTTGTATCATCTCAATGGAAGTGTGTTGGCAGCGGCCTAGAGTCTTGATCCAGGTTTTGGAGCCAGAAAAGTATCACCTCGGATTTGGATTCCTGTCCATTCGCTGCTTCCCTCAGGCACTGAGAGCATATCCTTGCATTTCATGCCTTTTTTTTTTTTTTTTCTTATTCACCTGTTTGTCTTTAACACTCTTTTTTGCTTTGTTCATCTTTGGCACCAGTTTCTCTGTTGGGAGACAAAATGGTGTAGCTGCAATAAAGGAAAACCTTTCTGTGTTGCCAGCTAAAGGATCTTGCTCAAATATTGTTCTACAGAACACAAATCCCCATGAAACTGCCTTCAAAATGACACTGCCTTCGCGCCGCTGAGCAAAGAACTTCAGCATGATTTTTAGATCCTTGTTACATTTTTGAAAGCAGTAGTTCCTAGAGACATCTACTTAAATAAACTTCACATGTAGTTGTAAGAGTAAGTGGTTGTTCTAATGATTGTAATTACTGTAAGCATTATTGTTTTAAAAAAATCCATTGTTTCTGGTAACTAGTCAGAGCACATGGGCAGAAACTACATGTAGCACTTGCTGGTTTATTAAATACTGTCCTATCCTACCCCACTCAACTGAAGTCTAAAATCACAGCTTCAAAGAGCGCACCAGTCCACATGGAGGCCATGACCACAGAGGCAGAGAGCCTGGTGGCTTGTGAAGCTGCACAGCAAAACTCCACCGCATTCTGCTCGGTGTGGTGTGCACCTGAACCCCGTACAGCTGCTGAAACTCAGCAGGGAAAGCTGATCCTGTCGTTAATTCAGACCGTAGGAGTGCAGGACAGCTGCGCTGCAGTTCTGTAACGAGCTTAAGAACACTCACTCTTGCTGAAAGTAAAAATTCCTTGCATTGGATCTGTCACTCGTTAGATTCTTATATGAGTGATTGGAGTTCATATTTTGCCAAGGAATTTAGTTGCGTAAGCTCATGAAAGAATCCAAGAGGTGCTGGAAATAGTGTAGGGTAAGTGGCAGAACTGTGAGTGGCTGGGAGAGGCATCTTGGGGACTGACTGCAAACTATGAGACTGATGTTCAGCCTTGTGCAGCTGCATCCAGAGCAGGAACTTCAGAAATCTGTGACAGGATCTGCAATTAAATTAAATTCCTGTGTAATAGAATAAATATCTTAATGTACATATGCTAGCTCACTCACTGTGAGGTGGGATGATATACATATATGTTTGTGATACTTAT